>NC_043979.1:40000-78009 GCF_902148855.1 Sphaeramia orbicularis | reverse complement strand
ACAGACAGTTCATGTGGGAACAGGCTCCACCCCCCCACCCCACCCCAATATAATCTGCAGGGGGGCCGGACCAGTAAAATAATAACAGAATAATACTGAGGACATGCAGCTGACATCACTGGTCATGTGATTGTTGTTTACACCGCCATATTGGTCGGCACGCTATCTGGATCCAGAAAGTCTGAACTGTTGTTTATCTGGTGTTCTTCTGTGGACTGGTGTTTGTGTGTTTTATTTGTGAGTCTGTCTGCTGGGATAAAGGCTCCACACATAGTTCACATGTTCACTACCAACAGTGATGCGCTCAGCTGGGAGGTCAAACCAGTGTTCCCAGCTCCAGCCGGCTCCCATCAGCCGTACACCTGCAGGCTCTGACCTGGTGAACAGCCCACATGTTCACTGGAAACGCTCACATCAACTGTCCTGTCCTAAAGCCCCGCCCCATCTGCATCATGTGACTGGACCTCATTGGAAGGCTGTCCATAGTTAAAGCAGCCGGCACAGACGGGGGGGGGGGGGGGGGCAGTATTGTCACCGGCTCCAGCTGAACTCAGCGGTGTCACCCGCCATAGCTCCGCCCACTTCCCATCTGCCTCACCCAGCTGAGGAAACTCAAAGGGAGCAGGTAGATCCACAAGCACTGTGTCTGTAGGTGATGGTCCAGGGGAAGTCCTCCTGGAGGTTTTAAAGGGTCTGCAGGCACCGGACCACCTGAGGACTGTTCTGTTTTTACACACCGCTAAGGCAACAGGCACGCAGGCCTAACTATACTGAGAAGCTAGGCTAACTGTACTGAGAAGCTAGGCTAACTGTACTGAGAAGCTAGGCTAACTATACTGAGAAGCTAGGCTAACTGTACTGAGAAGCTAGGCTAACTATGCTGAGAAGCTAGGCTAACTATACTGAGAAGCTAGGCTAACTATACTGAGAAGCTAGGCTAACTGTACTGAGAAGCTAGGCTACTGTACTGAGAAGCTAGGCTAACTATACTGAGAAGCTAGGCTAACTATGCTGAGAAGCTAGGCTAACTATACTGAGAAGCTAGGCTAACTATACTGAGAAGCTAGGCTAACCGCAGTAATAACTCTAAACAGAACCAGCGCTGCCACCAGTGGAACCCAGCGGTCAGAACTGATACTGGTGAAAGAGAAGGAATAGACGGCACACAGGAGTTTAGCAGGTCCATCCTTTAACAGGAGTTTAGCAGGTCCATCCTTTAACAGGAGTTTAGCAGGTCCATCCTTTAACAGGAGTTTAGCAGGTCCATCCTTTAACAGGAGTTTAGCAGGTCCATCCTTTAACAGGGGTTTAGCAGGTCCATCCTTTAACAGGAGTTTAGCAGGTCCATCCTTTAACAGGAGTTTAGAAGGTCCATCCTTTAACAGGAGTTTAACAGGTCCATCCTTTAACAGGAGTTTAGCAGGTCCATCCTTTAACAGGAGTTTAGCAGGTCCATCCTTTAACAGGAGTTTAACAGGTCCATCCTTTAACAGGAGTTTAGCAGGTCCATCCTTTAACAGGAGTTTAACAGGTCCATCCTTTAACAGGAGTTTAGCAGGTCCATCCTTTAACAGGAGTTTAGAAGGTCCATCCTTTAACACACTATGAACTCGATGTGACTTCCTCCTCCCAGACTGAATGTATGCATACGTCACATGAAACTCATCTATTGCAACCAACCGCAACACATGTGGCTACCATGGTAACACTGCTTAAAGCTTTATGTTATTGTAGATCTACACAGGAAAAAGGAGAAACATCACCAACAATGGGCAACTGGACGATCCAAGGAAAGCTTACCCACCAATATGGCGTCGTAAACAGGAAACCATGTGATCATGTGACGTGTGTGCAAAACCTGAATATAAATAATGACAACTCCAAACACTTCAATATGTTTTATAGTGAAAAAGTCAAATTACATTATGGAAACATTTACATCTATAAACTGTCCTTTTAAATGTGAATAATATGAAAAACCATGAAAAAAATGAAATTTATGAAGAAAAATAAGTACAAGTTTAATTCTATTCTGCCTCTGCTTATCATTTGTAAATGTGCATTACACTGTACAGATCACAACACATCTGCAAAATACACAAAATATTTTACTAACTGGCAGAATATTGGTAACATTGCACTTACCTTCTCTGAAGACATTTCTAGTTTGTCATATTTTTTGTGAAAGGCTAGTTTGTAAATTCAAACATTTTCATGGAATTACACTTTTTTTTTTTTTTTTTTTACACTAAAACAGAAGAAAACTTTGGAATTGTCATTATTTGTCAGTTTTTCTGATAGTATTTGACTGATGAGACCCACCTCAGACTAAAGCAGGGCTGCATATGGACCCTAAAGGAAAACTGGGGACTGTTCAAATCTTCAGTGTAATTTTTGCTTTTCACTAATTCATTCTATGGGCCGGATGTTTCACACACACACACACACACACACACACACACACACACACACACACACACACACACACCCACACCACGTCTGTAACTGCCACAGGTCGTCCAATAACCTTCAGCTTATGTGACCCAGGTGGTCTACTCCAGACCCCCAGACCCCCTTCAAACACCTCTACTGGACGTGTTGTCCGTCCAGAACCGGCCCAGACTCACACATACAGAGTCGTTGGACCGGGTCAGTCCAGAACCGGTCCAGACTCACACATACAGAGTCGTTGGACCGGGTCAGTCCAGAACCGGCCCAGACTCACACATACAGAGTCGTTGGACCGGGTCAGTCCAGAACCGGCCCAGACTCACACATACAGAGTCGTTGGACCGGGTCAGTCCAGAACCGGTCCAGACTCACACATACAGAGTCGTTGGACCGGGTCAGTCCAGAACCGGTCCAGACTCACACATACAGAGTCGTTGGACCGGGTCAGTCCAGAACCGGCCCAGACTCACACATACAGAGTCGTTGGACCGGGTCAGTCCAGAACCGGCCCAGACTCACACATACAGAGTCGTTGGACCGGGTCAGTCCAGAATCGGCCCAGACTCACACATACGCAGAGTCGTTAGACCGGTTCCGTCCAAAGTGGTTGACGCTCATTCTGGGCGGGTCTTTGTTCCGGATCTCATAAACAGACTTCCTGCGGGCTTGGACCCCCCTCACTGCGGTTCTGATCTTCCTCCAGCCCAGGTGGTTCAGTTCTGCCAGGTTCAGAACCACACACACCCCGCTGACGGCGAACATGAACACCAGGAACACCGTCTTCTCCGTGGGTCTGGACACGTAACACTCCACCTCCTTCACGCAGGGGTACCGCCCACACTCCAGCATGGTGGGGACGCTGAAGCCGAACAGGAAGTACTGACCCAGCAGGAAGCCCACCTCCAGGACGTTCCGGAACACCACCTGGATGACGTAGAACCTGGAGATGCCCTCCTGCCTCCTCAGTTTGGACTTGACCGAACCGCGGACGTCCTTGACCTCCGTCCAGTCTGGCTCCGCCTCCTTGTTGGACTTGTTCTGCAGAACCCCGTTGGGTGTGCTGTTTCTGGTTTTCTTGCTGCGGTCCTGGTCTTGGTCCAGACCCACGTAGAGGATGGACCCTGGTCTGTCCCTGTGCTTGGACGCCTGGTGGACAGAGTATGTGATGAAGCAGAGGCTGGGGCAGCAGACCAGGATGATCTGGAACACCCAGAAGCGGATGTGTGAGATGGGGAAGGTGGAGTCGTAACAGGCCTGGTGACAGCCCACCTGTAAAGTGTTACACACAAACATGGACTGCTCGTCCTCGTACACCGTCTCTCCCACTATGGCCACGATCAGAATACGGAAAATGACCACCACCGTCAGCAGGATCCTGAGGAGAAACACAAAACAGACGGAATTTAAACCAATCAAATCCAACAGTAGGGATGGGAACGCAGAAGCAGGTCTGGCATTTGTCTGTTGATCAATTCTGCCTTCGTTGCACATGCATGAACTGGACTGGATTGGACTGAACTGGACTGGACTGGGCCTTTTTACATTTCCATTCCATAACAGAAGCTGGACTCTGGTACATGGTCCTATTTATTTTTAGCTGTTGTTCCAGAACAGGTGAAGGGATCCTGAACTGTGACGTGTAAACACTGCAGACACTGATTGGACAGAGGCGTCTCTGCATTATGACATCATCAACGCATGACCTTCCATTAAAAACCAAAACAGATTCAGAAGTTTACAGTAAATACATCAGTGGGTTCATGATGACAGACTAAAGACTGTTGGATGAATGGAATGTTTTCAAAAGAGTTAAACCAGTCCAGTCCAGCCCAGTCTAATCCAGTTCAGTTTATTCCAGTCCAGTTGAACCAAGAACAACCACCAACAAGAACCAAGACCTGGACAAAGGACAGACAGACAGACAGACAGGCAGACAGGCAGACAGGCAGACAGGCAGAAAGACATCCATCCATCCATCCATTCATCTATCCATTCATCCATCCATCCATCCATCCTTACCGTCCTATCATAGTAGAGTGTTGGTGGACTGCTGCCTCCAGGAGTCGTTCTAATATGGTCCACTCCCCCATGACTGTTCATCCACCACAGAGGACCACACACAGAGAAATGTCCAATAAATTAACAAATAAATAAACAAACAAATCTAATTCATTCAGCTCTTCCTTCAGTGTTTCTTCTCTCTTTCCATTCCATCAGTTCAGATGTACTCCATGGACAGTCCAAATGTCCGTTTGTCTTGGACACACATGGCTGTCCCATGGTGCAGGTCTGTAGGAGGCGGAGCTTCCACACTCCGCCCACTGTAAACCACCTGGGCATGTGTGTGTGTGTGTGTGTGTGTGACTGGTGCTGTGTGGACCACACTGTGCAGCTCAGTGTTAATCCGGCTTTAAGTGAACTCCTTTACGTCACACACACACACACACACACACACACACACACACACACACACACAGGTCAGTGTGATGAAGAACCAGGAAACCAGAGCATCACATCCAGGCAACTTCACTGTCTTTAAAGGTGCGGGACACTTTGGTGACCCGTTCATCTAATCTGTCCCTCCTCACTCACATCCTCAGTCTCATTCGTCTGTTCGTCTGTCTGTCATTCCTCAGCTGAATCTCTTCCCTCGTAGTGAACAGTTTCTCAGTTCCATCCACCAGAAACAAAACCATGTGTTTACATTCAGAGCCAGGAGGGAACTGGGAATCTGAGGAATTTTTTGTTGCGATGTGCACTGTGGGAAACGGAGGCTGGTGCTGCCGCTGCAGGTGAGTTCCCTCCTGGCTCTGTTTGTAAACACATGGTTTTGTTTCTGGTGGACGGAACTAAAAAACTGTTCACCATAATGCAAGAGATTCAGGTGAGTAATCACAGAAAGACTAACGGATTCATATACTGAGGATATGACTGAAGTCTGACAGATTTGATGAAAAAATTGGTCATGAAAGTCTCCAGCTCCTTTAACACAAACACGCACACTCTGTTAGATGTGTTCTGTGATGTACCAGCAGGTGTCAGTAAAGGTCATATATACGCACGTGTGTAAATGTAAATGTATGTCTATGTCTATGTATGTACATGAATGTTTACATGTATGTCTATGTATAAATATACATATAAAAGTATGAAAGTACATATAAAAGTTTAAAAGTACATGTAAACGTATATAAAAGCACATATAAACATATAGAAGTCCATGTAAACGTGTAGCTCTGCCTCCACATCAGGTTTGTGTCTAACCCATGTGTGTGATGTGCAGCAGATGTTCTCAATCCTGAATGTCTTAGTTTGAGGTGAACTCCATATAAATAGAACTGCAGAATAATCTGGTTAAACTGCCTCAGTTTGAGTCTAAATTTAGACCCAGTCCAGAGGACATCCTGTAGTCCAGGTTCACAACAGTCCACTTAATCCAGCACTAATGCACCGACCAGTTAAAGAAGCACACAGAGAACACAACTACACCTGAAACTACCGTCACAGAGCAACACTGACCAACCCATCAACCAACCAATGAACAATGAAGATCAATAATAAGAGCAATTATGATTAGACTAAAACCAGCTGACCCAAATCCGAATATAGAACTCATATAAAATTCATAAAAAACAACTGAAACCACATTAAAAACCTGTGTTGCAGTGAGTTTTTCTGTTTATTCCAGGGTTCTAAACTCCTGTCCTTTCAGGTTCCACATTCAGCCTGATCTGATCTGCAGTGGACCAACCAGTCAAATAAGAACAGAATGAACTAGAAAAAATGACGACTGACAATTTATGTCTGGGTTTTAGCGCAAAAACCCATTAAATTATGAAAATACTTACTTTTATAAACTATTCAAACAAAAAAGATGTGAATAACCTGAAAAAACGGACATTTCTTCAGATAAATCAGTGTAATTTTCTCAGTCTTCTTCCTCCACTTCTCATTAGTCCATGTGCATTCTGGATCAGATCTCCAAAGACACTAAACACTGAGGAACAGGAAGAAAAGAGTTCAAACTGGACTGAATTTAATACAGACATTTCAGGTTGGACACATTTGTTCAGGTTAGTCACATTTTATTGGTACAGGAGAGTTTGGAAATGGAAAGAGTTTCACAATTTAATGTGATTTTTTTGCACTGAAACAAAGACAAACATTTGCAGTTGTCATTATTTACAGACATAATGTCAGATTATTTTTCCATCAAACCCAGTAGTAAATCTGCAGTGGTTCTTCTGTGTGGGTTCTTCTGCTGTTCTTATTGGACTGTAGATCAGACTGGTCTGGATGTGGAACCCACACTAACATGAATCTGTGGAATTTTTTGCACTTTGTAACTTCATCCCAGGGGCTGGACTGGAACCTTTGGCGCGGACGCATTTGGCCTCTGGGACGCATGTTTGAATCTAAAAATATTTGAGACAAAGTATCAGACAGAACAAATAAACTCAGACTGGGAAACAGCAGGGCTCTGTCTGCGTTTTCTGTGGTTTTCTTTTTTTTTTTTTTTTTTTGTTGACAAACTGAAAGTGAGATTTTTGTTTACAGCAGAGCAGAAGAATCAGCCTTTGGGACACGACAAACCATGGACACATCACAGACTGTGTCCAGTCAGTCCGAAGGGACGAGGGGCCGCCTGGACCAGTCAGACCAGTCCTGTTCTCAAACTGCTGTCAGTGGTAGACCTCCGCCTCCACGCCAGGATTCACAAGCCCCACCCACCTCACTGCGTCAGACAGCTGTCAGCATCATATGATGCACCCCCCCACTGCTGAGGTGTGGGTCAGAACCTCCTGTGTGCTCCACCTGTGGGTCAGAACTTCAGGAGGAACATGAGCAGTGATGTCAGATGGAAATGACCAATGATCGGACCAGAAACTGAAAATGATCGTATTTTGAAGAAAAGGATCATACATATGGGATTTGTCGTTGTTCAGGACCATGTGCTTCAGTAGAACATGAGCCCAGACTGTGGACAGTCTGTGTTCTACTGCAGGTGGACCTTTAAATAAACTCACAGCACTGTTGGAACAGCGCCCCCACCTGTGGAGGAGGAGGAACAACTGGACTGGACTGGACTGGACTGGACTGGACTGAACATCAGTATCAACGTCATGGATCATCAATGTTTGTAGACTTTGGAGACCAGATAATGGACTGGACCTGGTCCCCAAAGCCTGGACCCACATCCAACAGAGACTAGATAAAGGACTGGACCTGGTCCCCAAAGCCTGGACCCACATCCAACAGAGACTAGATAAAGGACTGGACCTGGTCCCCAAAGCCTGGAACCACATCCAACAGAGACTAGATAAAGGACTGGACCTGGTCCCCAAAGCCTGGACCCACATCCAACAGAGACTAGATAAAGGACTGGACCTGGTCCCCAAAGCCTGGACCCACATCCATACAGAGACCAGATAATGGACTGGACCTGGTCCCCAAAGCCCGGACCCACATCCATACAGAGACCAGATAATGGACTGGACCTGGTCTCCATGAAACTGGACAGAGTCCCATCCGTGATCCCATCAGAACCTTCAGAGCAGTGGGTCCAGATCCAGACCTGACCTGAGTCTGGTCCAGGTCTTCTCCGTCTCTACAGATGGATTCTACTCAGGTATCAGAGAACAGCTGATTCCAGATCAGATGTTTGTGGTTCTGGTTCCTTCTCCATAGTCCAACAGCTGTTTGGACGTATATGGACCATCAGACTGATGGAACAGTGGGGGGGTTCTGGGGTGAACCAGGTCTAACCCTGACCCTGTTGGTTCTTCAGTTCTTCAGTGCTGGAGGCTCCTGGTTGTTGGAGTGAGCTGCAGCAGAATGACCACCAGAGGGCAGCAGTGCATCACCATGGACCACCTGGACCTGGACCTAGACCTGGACCACCTGGACCTGGATCTAGACCTGGACCACCTGGACCTGGACCTAGACCTGGACCACCTGGACCACCTGAACTCAGTCCGCAGCTGATCAAGTACAAATCAAACATGTTTCATGAGTGAAAAAGGAGAACACACACTCAGACTGAAGTGTGTGTTTGTGTGTATTTGTTGGAATAAACACACACAAACACACACTCAGACTGAAGTGTGTGTTTGTGTGTATTTGTTGGAGTAAACACACAAACACACACTCAGACTGAAGTGTGTGTTTGTGTGTATTTGTTGGAGTAAACACACACAAACACACACTCAGACTGAAGTGTGTGTTTGTGTGTATTTGTTGGAGTAAACACACACAAACACACACTCAGACTGAAGTGTGTGTTTGTGTGTATTTGTTGGAATAAACACACACAAACACACACTCAGACTGAAGTGTGTGTTTGTGTGTATTTGTTGGAGTAAACACACAAACACACACTCAGACTGAAGTGTGTGTTTGTGTGTATTTGTTGGAGTAAACACACACAAACACACACTCAGACTGAAGTGTGTGTTTGTGTGTATTTGTTGGAGTAAACACACACAAACACACACTCAGACTGAAGTGTGTGTTTGTGTGTATTTGTTGGAGTAAACACACACAAACACACACTCAGACTGAAGTGTGTGTTTGTGTGTATTGTTGGAGTAAACACACACAAACACACACTCAGACTGAAGTGTGTGTTTGTGTGTATTTGTTGGAGTAAACACACACAAACACACACTCAGACTGAAGTGTGTGTTTGTGTGTATTTGTTGGAATAAACACACACAAACACACACTCAGACTGAAGTGTGTGTTTGTGTGTATTTGTTGGAATAAACACACACAAACACACACTCAGACTGAAGTGTGTGTTTGTGTGTATTTGTTGGAATAAACACACACAAACACACACTCAGACTGAAGTGTGTGTTTGTGTGTATTTGTTGGAGTAAACACACAAACACACACTCAGACTGAAGTGTGTGTTTGTGTGTATTTGTTGGAGTAAACACACACAAACACACACTCAGACTGAAGTGTGTGTTTGTGTGTATTTGTTGGAGTAAACACACACAAACACACACTCAGACTGAAGTGTGTGTTTGTGTGTATTTGTTGGAGTAAACACACACAAACACACACTCAGACTGAAGTGTGTGTTTGTGTGTATTTGTTGGAATAAACACACACAAACACACACTCAGACTGAAGTGTGTGTTTGTGTGTATTTGTTGGAGTAAACACACAAACACACACTCAGACTGAAGTGTGTGTTTGTGTGTATTTGTTGGAGTAAACATACAAACACACACTCAGACTGAAGTGTGTGTTTGTGTGTATTTGTTGGAGTAAACACACAAACACACACTCAGACTGAAGTGTGTGTTTGTGTGTATTTGTTGGAGTAAACATACAAACACACACTCAGACTCCGCCTCCTGCCGTGTCCTGTCCACTGTGTCCGTCCCATGACCGCTGTCTCATGTCCTGTGACGGTGCAGGACAGGCTGGACTGTGATGGATGTGACAGGAACGGCAAATGAAGCTGGAGACATGCCCCCCCCCCCGTCAAACAGTGGCATTTGTCACTGCCCTGGTCATGCAGATTGGACTGAGCCTCAGCCTGACTGAGATTAATGATGACGCTGTACACACACACACACACACACATACACCTACACACACACACACACACACACACACACACACACACACACAGATATGGGTTCATATCAGTTTGGTTCATTTTCACTTCAGTCAAACCTCATGTGTTTCTTTGGGTTTTTTTTTTCCATGCGTTTCTTTTTTTTGGTCTTTTTTCATATATTTCTTTTTTTTTCTTCTTTTTTCATGCAGTCCTTTTTTTTCATTTTTTTCATGTGTTTCTTTTGGCTTCGTTTCCATTTGTTTCTTTTTCCTCGGTTCTTCCTGTTTTCCATGGTGTCCGTTTGGTTTGATCCTTCATGTAGTTTGGATGGTGCTTCATCTGTCACTGTCTTGGTCCACAGGTTACCTGGACGTTTCTCTCTGTCTGTTTTCTTGTGTGTCTGGTCCAGTTTCCTCTTTTCGTCCTCATTCTCTGCTGTTCCTCTGCTTTCATCACACACTGGGTTCATCCTTTTGCTCTTTGTTACATCTTGTCTGTTGTGGTTTCGTTCATCTGATATATTGACAGCAGACAGACCATCCTCTGGCTCCAGACCCTCGTCCCAGTCCTTCCTGTCCAGGTCCAGGTCCAGGTCCAGGTTCAGGTCCAGGTCCAGGTCCAGGTCCAGGTCCAGGTCCAGGTCCAGCTGTACCACTACACTAAGCCTGCGTTCTGTTTTCTACTCCAGAAATGCAGGAACCTTCAGCAGCATGCACCGGTGCACAGAAAATGGCTTTTTCCTGACAGATGAGGGAGCCCGGGCCTCAGATGGATGGGGGTTTGGGGGGGTTGGGGGGGTTGGGGGGGTTGGGGCTGCTGGTGTAAGACTTCAGGGATGCAGCGCATTCCCCTGGTCATCCATCATCTGCTGACACGTCGACTTAAATGTGCACCACACATACATAGAGATGGAATCCTCTGTTTGATCAGCGATCTGGCAATTCCACCACAGCAGCCTCCAGTCTGGGTCTGTCTGCACACACACATGTGGACATTTACACAAATGAATGCATATATGTCTGCACTAGGGCTGTAAGAAAACACCACTTCTGCAATATATCGCGATATTTCATTTCACATTACTGTATCGATATTAAAACATACTGTATGAATATTTTTAGGTATTTATTCAAATGCAGATATTGCGGAAGCTCATTTTTGTTTTTTTGTTTATATCTTATTTATTATTTTTAACACTCTTTTATTCAACAATGTTGGTTCCTTTGTTTGGATTGAACTCAAATCCTGTTCTGATGTTAGTTGTGCACTAATAGAATCTGAACATTTGAACAGGATCTGAAACTGGAATGTCTGGAAAACAGAATTTCAGTTTGAACACAGTTTGAACATTTGCTGATAGAACATTAGATCTAAATAAAAATGTTTAGTATTTGTGCAGATTTCTGCTGGAATTCAATTCTTCAAGGAAATAATCATTAAAAAAAAGAAACAAACAAAAAATTGCCTTTTTAACAGTATCATGATATATCGTGATATATTGTATTGTGCTCCTAGTATTGTGGTTTGTGTCGTATCACCAGATTCTTGCAGATACGCAGCCCTAGTTTAAAAATAATGAGTTAGTCTGATCATAACACACACACATGGAGCCCAGTCTGTGTTTCCGTTGAATGCAGGTGTTTGTGTTCTAACAGGCTCTGGGATCCAACACAATAAGGACTAGTGTCAGAATACAGTTTGATATTATGGGATAGATATCAGTGCAGTGGTTCGTTTGGGTTCAGTTCTTCTCTTTGTTTGTAAAATGACTCACAGATGGTTTGGACTGAATTTAGATCAACACTGATCTTCTTTTTTTCTCTCATTGTCTCTGTTCTTCCTGTAAATGTGTGATCTTTGTCCTGCTCTGACTGTAAATACTACTGTTCTTCCTCATGGATCCATCTGCTGTCATCACCTCCAACTGTTCATCTGTTGGTGTATTTTATTCATCATGATCGTCTTTTCTTCATTTTGTTCTTTTTTTTGCTTGTGTTGTTCATTTTAGTTCATTTTGATCCTTATTTTGTTTATTTTTATTCTTTTTTTTAGTGTATTCTGTTCATTTTACTGATTTTGTTTTAACCATCTACTGTCATCACATCTGACTGAGGAACAAACATTTACAATTAAACTACAGTCAAATATGGAGGTTTATCAGCTGTACGGACATAGCTCTGTGGAAACATCATGTCTCCAGCTGTCAGATGTCCAGTTCAGGAGGATCACACACACAAACATCAAGATTAATAATCAATAGGATATCTATCCCATAATATCAAACTGTATTCTGACATTAGTCCTTACTGTTTTGGATCCCAGAGCCTGTTAGAACACAAACACCTGGATTCAACGTGTCCACAGACTGGGGTTCGCAGACTGGGGTCTGCAGACTGGGGTCCGCAGACTGGGGTCCGCAGACTGGGGTCCACAGACTGGGGTTCACAGACTGGGGTCCGCAGACTGGGGTCCGCAGACTGGGGTTCACAGACTGGGGTTCACAGACTGGGGTTCACAGACTGGGGTCCGCAGACTGGGGTCCGCAGACTGGGGTCCGCAGACTGGGGTCCACAGACTGGGGTTCACAGACTGGGGTCCGCAGACTGGGGTCCGCAGACTGGGGTCCGCAGACTGGGGTCCACAGACTGGGGTTCACAGACTGGGGTCCGCAGACTGGGGTCCGCAGACTGGGGTTCACAGACTGGGGTCCACAGACTGGGGTCCGCAGACTGGGGTTCACAGACTGGGGTCTGCAGACTGGGGTCCACAGACTGGGGTCTGCAGACTGGGGTCCGCAGACTGGGCTTCGCAGACTGGGGTCTGCAGACTGGGGTCCACAGACTGGGGTCCACAGACTGGGGTTCGCAGACTGGGGTTCACAGACTGGGGTTCACAGACTGGGGTCCGCAGACTGGGGTCCGCAGACTGGGGTCCGCAGACTGGGGTCTGCAGACTGGGGTCCACAGACTGGGGTTCACAGACTGGGGTTCACAGACTGGGGTCCACAGACTGGGGTCTGCAGACTGGGGTTCACAGACTGGGGTCCGCAGACTGGGGTTCACAGACTGGGGTCCACAGACTGGGGTCTGCAGACTGGGGTCCGCAGACTGGGGTCCACAGACTGGGGTCTGCAGACTGGGGTCCGCAGACTGGGGTTCGCAGACTGGGGTTCACAGACTGGGGTCCGCAGACCGGGGTTCACAGACTGGGGTCCACAGACTGGGGTCCGCAGACCGGGGTCCACAGACTGGGGTCCACAGACTGGGGTCCGCAGACTGGGGTTCGCAGACTGGGGTCCACAGACTGGGGTTCGCAGACTGGGGTCCGCAGACTGGGGTCCGCAGACTGGGGTCCGCAGACTGGGGTTCGCAGACTGGGGTCCGCAGACTGGGGTCCACAGACTGGGGTCCACAGACTGGGGTCCGCAGACTGGGGTTCGCAGACTGGGGTCCACAGACTGGGGTCCGCAGACTGGGGTTCACAGACTGGGGTCCACAGACTGGGGTCCGCAGACTGGGGTTCACAGACTGGGGTTCACAGACTGGGGTCTGCAGACTGGGGTCCGCAGACTGGGGTCTGCAGACTGGGGTCCGCAGACTGGGCTTCGCAGACTGGGGTCTGCAGACTGGGGTCCACAGACTGGGGTCCACAGACTGGGGTTCGCAGACTGGGGTTCACAGACTGGGGTCCACAGACTGGGGTCTGCAGACTGGGGTCCGCAGACTGGGGTCCGCAGACTGGGGTCTGCAGACTGGGGTCCACAGACTGGGGTTCACAGACTGGGGTTCACAGACTGGGGTTCACAGACTGGGGTCCGCAGACTGGGGTTCACAGACTGGGGTCCGCAGACTGGGGTTCACAGACTGGGGTCTGCAGACTGGGGTCCACATAGTTTCCTCATGCACAGATCAGCTGATCTGACGGGTTTGATTCACTCAGCTTTGAGTGATTTTTAGGTAATTTTTGGTGGTTTTTGGATGATTTTTTAAAGTTTTGGTGATTTTTAGGTGGTTTTGGGTAATTTCTGGGTGATCTTTGAGTAGTTTTTGTTTGATTTAGAGTGGTTTTTGAGTGATTACAAAAGAGCATGAAGAATATTCTATAAATTTAGACGTAGAATTTTGTTAAATCATTGCCATGGATAAAAAAAAAAAAAAAAAAAAAAAAAATTAATGTTAATATAAATTTAGTCCAAACCATCATGAGTCATTTTAGACATCCATTTTCGATGACATCCTCAGTTTCTTGATGTGGTTCTGGTTAACCCTAACCCTGGTTGTGGTTCTGGTCTCCCCTAACCTTAGCTGGATGGGTGTCCTGGTCCCTGAGCAGCAGACCGTCCCTGAACAGCTGATGTGGTCTGAGGTACCATGTGGTCTTTGGGGCCCAGGAGGAGGAGGACACCGTCAGGGAAGGTAAACAGTGAGGCCTGCCAACGGGGCCCAGGGGACCAGGTCTAATGTGGTCAGAGCGGGTCTAAAGTGGTCCGACTGGGTCTAATGTGGACGGGCTGTGAAGCGGAGAGCGTCCTGTGTGTCCCTGGGGGACATGAATGTTGATTAAACATGTGCTCAGCCTCAGATCTGCAGTAATTGGACATGGAGCAAATGTCAAGTGGTGGATAATTTCAGCGATGGTGTAGTAGGGTCTATAGTATTTAAACCGGGGGGGGATTACTTATTTATTTATTTGTGGGGGGGGTGTTGAAGATAAGAATATCATTCTCCTCATGTTCATAATGAAATCATATGTGGACCCCAGTCTGCGGACCCCAGTCTGTGGACATGTTGAATCCAGGTGTTTGTGTTCTAACAGGCTCTGGGATCCAAAACAATAAGGACTAATGTCAGAATACAGCTTGATATTATGGGATAGATATCCTATTGATTATTAATCTTGATGTTTGTGTGTGTGATCCTCCTGAACTGGACATCTGACAGCTGGAGACATGATGTGTCCACAGAGTTATGTCCATACAGTTGAGAAACATCAGTATTTCATTATGTTACATTTAGAGGAAGAACATTTAAAATCAGTCATGGAGAAAAAAACTAAATAATATGCAGAGAAATTGCTCTTGTTGCTTATTATTTTTTTTGTCAATTTCTTATTCATTTTGCATTGATTACTTTGGCTGTTTTTGTTCATTTTCTTGCTTATTTTATTAATTTTGGTCTTTTTTTCTTTTTTTTGCTTTTTTTCCTTCATGTTACTTATTATGTTGTACATCTTTTTCATTTTATTTAGTATTTAATATATATAATCAAAAAACCAAGTGTGGATTTTTTCCCCTTCAATTTCATTCAGTTTGTGTCTTATTTTGTTCTTGTCGCTTATTATTTGTCTTTTTTTTATTTATTTTGTCAATTTTATTGATTACTTTGGCTGTTTTTTTTTCATTTTCTTGCTTTTTTTTTTTTTTACTTAATTTATGTCCATCTAGTTGATAAACCTCCATATTTGACTGTAGTTTAATTGTAAATGTTTGTTCCTCAGTCAGATGTGATGACAGTAGATGGTTAAAACAAAATCAGTAAAATGAACAGAATACATTAAAAAAAAAAGAATAAAAATGAACAAAATAAGGATCAAAATGAACTGAAATGAACAACACAAGCAAAAAAAATTGAACAAAATGAAGAAAAGACGATCATGATGAATAAAATACACCAACAGATGAACAATAAATGCAACAAAATGAACAAAATACATGAGAAAATAAACAACCGCCAGCCAAAAATAAATAAATAAATCTATAAAATAAACAAAATAAGCAACAAAATGAGCAAAAAATTAAAAAGAGCATCATAATGAACAAAATACACACAAAAAAGAAAGTAGATGGTTCCACGAGGAAGAACATTAGTGTTTACAGCCAGAGCAGGACAAATATTACAGACATTTACAGGAAGAACAGTGACAATCAGTCAGAGAAAAAATAAACTGGGTGATTTTTAGGTAATTAAGTGGTTTTTGGTGGTTTTGGGGGTAATTTTTTAGGTGGTTTTTGGGTGATGTGTCCCAATATTTATGTCCATCTAGTTGATAAACCTCCATATTTGACTGTAGTTTAATGGTAGATGTTTGTTCCTCAGTCAGATGTGATGACAGTAGATGGTTCCATGAGGAAGAACATTAGTATTTACAGTCAGAGCAGGACAAATTTTACAGACATTTACAGGAAGTGAAAATCAGTGGGGAAAAAAAAAAACAGTGAAAATCAGAGAAAAAAAGACAATCAGTGTTGATATAAATTCAGTCCAAACCATCTGTGAGTCATTTTAGAAACAAAGAGAAGAAGCGAACCAAGCAAACCAATGCACTGGTATCCATCCCATAATATCCAACTGTATTCTGACATGAGTCCTTCTTGTTTTGGATCCCAGAGCCTGTTAGAACACAAACACCTGGATCTGACGGCTCCACAGACTGGGGTCCAGACTTAGACACTTCTGATCTGAGGAGAACTGAATCCTTTCACATCTTTCAGAGTGGTGTCGTATACAAGTAAAGTTTACACTGCAAAAACCTCAATCTGAACAGGATCATTTTCACTTGTTCCATTGGAAGATTTTTGTTTGAATTAAGTAAAAAAAATCTGCCGATGGAACAAGTGAAAAGGCTGTTGTTCAGATGAGTGTAAATCCGATTTTCCAGATGTATTGTCTGTAAATCAGTTCTTTCTGCCTGAACAGTTCCTCTGGAGGTGATTCTGTCTGAGTTTAAGTGTGAGCAGATATTTGGAACAGAAATGAGACAAATACACTTAGTCAGATTCAGATTTTTTACAGTGTACTTCCTCTTTTACAGGTGAATAAAAACAACTGAGTCGTCCCAATAATAATGTGATGGACAAGATGTAAGTTAATGGAAGCTGGTCCAAAAGCAGAGGAACCTTTAGATTATTGAAGCGGCGCACAAACACCAGTCAGGAGGTGATGAATGAGCGGGCCGGAGCCGGACTCATCCATCACCTCATCGGAGCGCCTGGCAGCGCCGACGTGACAGCAACGGTCAAATAACGTTTAGCGCACGGGAACCCCGTGTTTGGGGGGAGATTATTACTGTCACGGCTTTAATGGATGAGCCCGGACCGGCACGGGTTCAGCCAATGGGAGGAAGGGGCCGGGCATTAGCATAGCTATCAGAGGTCCAGGCGGGCGGCGGCAGGTCTGTGATTGACAGATGGAGGTGGCTGCCCAGTAGACATCCAGCCAGGCTAAAGCCAAACAGCCAGGAGCCAATTATAGAGGAGAAACAGGGCCATTCATCATTCAGTTAGACACCTGTCCACAGCCACAAAGGAGGAGTTTGGACATGCAGCACGCATCCCACACAAAGGAGGAGGTAGGAGACGCAGGAGTTAGGAGACGCAGGCCGCATCCCACACAAAGGAGGAGGTAGGAGACGCAGGAGTTAGGAGACGCAGGCCGCATCCCACACAAAGGAGGAGGTAGGAGACGCAGGAGTTAGGAGACGCAGGCCGCATCCCACACAAAGGAGGAGGTAGGAGACGCAGGAGTTAGGAGACGCAGGCCGCATCCCACACAAAGGAGGAGGTAGGAGACGCAGGAGTTAGGAGACGCAGGCCGCATCCCACACAAAGGAGGAGGTAGGAGACGCAGGAGTTAGGAGACGCAGGCCGCATCCCACACAAAGGAGGAGGTAGGAGACGCAGGAGTTAGGAGACGCAGGCCGCATCCCACACAAAGGAGGAGGTAGGAGACGCAGGAGTAGGAGACGCAGGCCGCATCCCACACAAAGGAGGAGGTAGGAGACGCAGGAGTTAGGAGACGCAGGCCGCATCCCACACAAAGGAGGAGGTAGGAGACGCAGGAGTTAGGAGACGCAGGCCGCATCCCACACAAAGGAGGAGGTAGGAGACGCAGGAGTTAGGAGACGCAGGCCGCATCCCACACAAAGGAGGAGGTAGGAGACGCAGGAGTTAGGGGACGCAGGCCGCATCCCACACAAAGGAGGAGGTAGGAGACGCAGGAGTTAGGAGACGCAGGCCGCATCCCACACACCGATGACGCTCATTAGAACGGACGGAAGAAAGTAAGAAACGTCTGAGGTTCATAGGAGAGATAGAGAAGACAGAACACCATACACAGAGGAGGAGGAGGAGGAGAAAGGAGAAGACAGAACACCATACACAGAGGAGGAGGAGGAGGAGAAGACAGAACACAATACACAGAAGAGGAGGAGGAGGAGGAGGGGAATACAGAAGGAGACAATACACAGAAGAGGAGGAGAGGAGGAGAAAGGAGGAGAAGATAGAACACCATACACAGAGGAGGAGGAGGAGGAGAAAGGAGAAGACAGAACACCATACACAGAGGAGGAGGAGGAGGAGAAAGGAGAAGACAGAACACCATACACAGAGGAGGAGGAGGAGGAGAAGACAGAACACAATACACAGAAGAGGAGGAGGAGGAGGAGGAGAAAGGAGGAGAAGACAGAACACCATACACAGAGGAGGAGGAGGAGGAGGAGGAGAAGACAGAACACAATACACAGAAGAGGAGGAGGAGGAGGAGGAGGAGGAGACAGAACACAATACACAGAAGAGGAGGAGGAGAGGAGGAGGAGGAGGAGGGGAATACAGAAGGAGACAATACACAGAAGAGGAGGAGAGGAGGAGAAAGGAGGAGGAAGACAGAACACCATACACAGAGGAGGAGGAGGAGGAGAAAGGAGAAGACAGAACACCATACACAGAGGAGGAGGAGGAGGAGGAGAAGACAGAACACAATACACAGAAGAGGAGGAGGAGAGGAGGAGGAGGAGGGGAATACAGAAGGAGACAATACACAGAAGAGGAGGAGAGGAGGAGAAAGGAGGAGAAGACAGAACACCATACACAGAAGAGGAGGAGAGGAGAGGAGGAGGAGGAGAAAACACAGAAGCAGACATTGCACAGTGTTCCAGCAGGAGACGTGTGTTGCAGGAGTGAGCAGAGGCGGTGTCCTCCTGTGATGGTAGATCAGATCAGTTCAGTTCAGCAGATCCCAGTTCTTCTGTTTGTTCCTGGTTCTCCATCGGGGTTTCCAGTCACCAGAAAACCCCCTGTCCTGAATAACACAAGGCCGACTTTAATTACACTCATTGTTTGATAAGGTCAATCAAACCAAACACATTCAAATAAATCACAAATCCACAGCTGTATCCAGTTTTGACATCAGATTCTTTATCCAAAGTAATCAGAAGTGCATAATTTCCCTTTAAATAGACAAAACTTCATTAATATTCCCAATGCATGGTGACTTTTGTCCATAGTGAACATTAGACCATTAGACAGCAGACCCATCCACTGTCAATACCCCCGACCCCAGTTCACCAACTCACAAACTTATATTTTGCACTCTGTATAAAACTGTCTAATCTGCACTATGTACAAAACTCTATGTGCACTACAATAATTTATATATATACATAAACATATTTTACAGACTGTATTCCTGTACATATCCACTGTGTATAAGTACTTCAGTTTGCACTTTCTGTACATACTACAATGTAAAACCCACTGTAAATAACATACACATGTACATATATTTGTAATAGACCTGATCCACTCACTGTAGAAAAACTCCAGTTACACTCTGTACATAACACACTGGACATCTGGACCCACAGTTGTTTCTGTCTCCAGTGTTTGTGTGTTTTGTGTCTCGGTCCACATGTTGTCCTGGATTCATGTCGGAACTGTATGTCGAGAGCATTGTAAAAACCGAAGCCAAATTCCTTGTATGTGTTCACATATTTGGCCAATAAAGCTGATGCTGATTCTAATCAGGTTTATTGATTACGGATAGCACTTCCGGTTTAGCATGCTAATGCTAGCAGCTACGAAGCTAGCGCGAACGCCAAGCGCTAATTAGCATCCGCTAACCAGCAAGCGCGGCACAGTTAAATACACCAAGTCCATGCATTTTACAGACATATATACACACAGTAGGCCACATATAGCAGCGACAATCAGAGCAATGCACTGAAATACAAAGGACGATAGCAACAGGCTAACGGCTAACAGCAATACAACTCACCAATTCAGGAGTTCGGTTCACTTCTTCCTTCGTTTCCCTTTCTCTGGTCCTCAGTGGACCTCTAGAACTGTAGCGGAAAACACATCTGTACATCGAACTGTCCAAGAATATAAACATGGTGCAGATCAGTGTTAAACAGATGAGTATTTACCAGATCAGTGTTAAACAGGTGGTATTTACCAGATCAGTGTTAAACAGGTGAGTATTTACCAGATCAGTGTTAAACAGGTGGTATTTACCAGATCAGTGTTAAACAGGTGGTATTTACCAGATCAGTGTTAAACAGATGAGTATTTACCAGATCAGTGTTAAACAGGTGGTATTTACCAGATCAGTGTTAAACAGGTGGTATTACCAGATCAGTGTTAAACAGATGAGTATTTACCAGATCAGTGTTAAACAGGTGTATTTACCGATCAGTGTTAAACAGGTGAGTATTTACCAGATCAGTGTTAAACAGGTGAGTATTTACCAGATCAGTGTTAAACAGGTGGTATTTACCAGATCAGTGTTAAACAGATGAGTATTTACCAGATCAGTGTTAAACAGGTGGTATTTACCAGATCAGTGTTAAACAGGTGAGTATTTACCAGATCAGTGTTAAACAGCTGAGTGTTTTCGTGCTCAGTGTTAAACAGCTGAGTGTTTTCCTGCTCAGTGTTAAACAGCTGAGTGTTTCCGCTCAGTGTTAAACAGCTGAGTGTTTTCCTGCTCAGTGTTAAACAGCTGAGTGTTTTCCTGCTCAGTGTTAAACAGCTGAGTGTTTTCCTGCTCAGTGTTAAACAGCTGAGTGTTTTCCTGCTCAGTGTTAAACAGCTGAGTGTTTTCGTGCTGTGACTCCATGTTTCTGTCCACTCACTGCTCACTCTGCCGTCTTCTCTCACTGTTGTAATCGTTGTGTTGAACCATTCCACCACGTCTCCAAACGTATTTCTCTATTTGTCTTCTGTAATATTTTTCCCATTCTTTTCACATGTGTCTCCCCCTCTCCCCCAGTCTCTCTCTCTCTCTCTCTCTCTCTTTCTTTCCTCTCTCTCTTTACCCCTCTCTCTCCTCCTGTCCCTCGTCCCTCCTCCTCAGTCTGCTTCTGCTCCAGGTTTCTGCTGTTAAAGGTCCTGTTTCCTTCCACTGTCTCCATCACTGGTGTTTGCTCCTGTTGGGTTCTGTTGGTTTCTGTAAATTGGCTTCAGTCTGGTTTGGACCAACTCTGTTTATAGTGTCATGAGGGAACTTTTTTGTCGTGATCTGGTACTGTAGAAATAAAATTTGATTGAGTGATTTGATTGGTTTTCCCTGTAAGTCGCTTTGGAAACAAGTGTCTGCCAAATGCATAAACAGAAACACATTCTTGTTATATAAATTTGCTTTGTGCCAATCAAATCAAATCAAATCAAATCAAATCTTCTCTCTCTCTCTCTCTCTCTCTCTCTCTTCCTTCCTCTACCTGTCGGCTCTACTTCCTGTTTATGCCTGAGCCCTGCTCTGATTGGCGCTCTAATCTTGCGATACCGTGACTGTTTCCGTCCACACAGGTAGTGCAGGCGCGCACAAAAAATAAAATAGATAAATAAACAGTCACATTGACAATACTTCCGGTTGCATTCTGGAAATTACACAATAATTTCATAATTGGTAAAGACACCTGGGTTATATCCTGCATCACAGATGGACAAAAAATGTATGTCTATTTTTTTTCCCAGAATTCCAAAGTTCTCCACAGTGAAGTTCCTCTGACATTTTCCTCCTCAAATGTATTCAGTGTAAACCTTAAACCCTCTATTTTACAACCCAATAACAGGTTACAGAGGAAAAACATATTAGATCAAACCTAAATAGAAAGAGTTTCGACAAATGTCAGCGTCACAGATGGAAAAACAAGGAAATATCAAATTAAACAGTGTTATTTCAATTATCAATATCATATACATTTATGTACAATATTTACAACATACAAATAATATTAACTTTATATTCACATGTATTTTACACAGATTTATGCATTTATTAATTCTAAACACTGTGTGTTCATAATATGACATAAATAATATAACAGTCCAATATCAGAGTATTTGAATAATGTAGTTTATTTATAGAGTTTATAAAATGAACCCAGAATGACGACACTAAACTGGGTCACTGCACAAACATTCACACTCACTAAAATACTCACTTTTTTTTTTTTTTCACAAATTTTTTTCTCATTTCAAAATACATTTTCCTGAAAATATAAGTAATTACCGACCCAAAAATATAAGTTTGGTGTAGATTATTGTCATTTAATTTGTTTGACCAGATGTGAACCTTCCCTTGATTTCTCCCCAATCTGTTCATTATCAGCATGTATGAGTTTATGCAGCACATGTTCACAGATCTGTAGAATAACTGAGTAAGAACACAAACTATGAGGAAGCACAAAGGAGTCTGACCAGAAGCTTCCCACTCATGTCAGTACGATAACGACAAACAACAACCAACCACCGTTCCCCTGTTTAAACACATACACATCCATCCATCCATCTCCTCCTCCTCTTCCCTCTCTTCCTCCTCTTCCCTCCTCTTCCCTCTCCTCCTCCTCTTCCCTCTCCTCTTCCCTCTCTTCCTCCTCTTCCCTCTCCTCCTCCTGTTCCCTCTCTTCCTCCTCTTCCCTCTCCTCTTCCCTCTCTTCCTCCTCTTCCCTCTCTTCCCTCTCCTCCTCCTCTTCCCTCTCTTCCCTCTCTTCCCTCTCTTCCTCCTCTTCCCTCTCCTCCTCCTGTTCCCTCTCCTCCTCCTCTTCCCTCTCTCTTCCTCCTCTTCCCTCTCTCCCTCCTCTTCCTCCTCTTCCCTCTCTTCCTCCTCTTCCTCTCCTCCCTCCTCCTCTTTCCCTCTCTTCCTCCTCTTCCCTCTCCTCCTCCTCTTCCCTCTCCTCCTCCTCTTCCCTCTCTTCCTCCTCTTCCCTCTCCTCCTCTTGTTCCCTCTCCTCCTCCTCTTCCCTCTCCTCCTCCTCCTCCTCCTCTTCCCTCTCCTCCTCTTGTTCCCTCTCCTCCTCCTCTTCCCTCTCCTCCTCCTCCTCCTCCTCTTCCCTCTCCTCCTCCTCCTCTTCCCTCTCCTCCTCCTCTTCCCTCCTCTTCCCTCTCCTCCTCCTCTTCCCTCTCCTCCTCCTCTTCCCTCCTCTTCCTCTCCTCCTCCTCTTCCCTCTCTTCCTCTTGTTCCCTCTCCTCCTCTTGTTCCCTCTCCTCCTCCTCTTCCCTCTCCTCCTCCTCCTCCTCCTCTTCCCTCTCCTCTTCCTCCTCTTCCCTCTCTTCCTCTTGTTCCCTCTCCTCCTCCTCTTCCCTCTCCTCCTCCTCCTCCTCCTCTTCCCTCTCCTCCTCCTCTTCCCTCTCTTCCCTGTAAATAAGTGTGTTCCTGGTGCTGTTCCTCTGACATTTATGTGAAGTGAGTGCTCGGCCTCTGCGTCCTCTTGGATCTGCCTCGTCGTCCTCTTGGATCTGCCTCGTCGTCCTCTTGGATCTGACCCTGTCAGTCCTCATCTCTGCCACAGCGCAGCGGCGTTCACCACCCATGAGACCAGCCCGTCAACACGCTCCCATTCCATCCACTCCATCCACCGACAGGCTTTAAGGGGGCGTCAGGTCCTCAGCCTGGACCCGGGGGTCAGAGAGGGAGTGGCTCCAAGGAGACCACTGTTCTACACAGAAACTGACAGACACAGCAGATCCACCAGATCCAGACCCAGAAACAGATCCAGATCCAGAAACAGGTCCACTAGAAACAGATCCACCAGAACCGGGGGGGGGGGGGGGGGTAAAAAATAAGGTTTGAGTAGGGACTGGAGTACAGAAAAGGGAAAAGTACTCTTCATGGATGGTTTGATCATGTGGGAGGGGCCACCACGAACATGAGTGAACCTGATCAATAAAAGTCCAATCAATAACAAATGAAGGAACTGAGTGGAATCAGTTTGTTTGGACTCACTGTGGTCCACTTCCCACTGGGGGGGGGGCTTTAGGTGGGTGGGGGTTGACAGATGTGCTAAGTGTACTGAGGTGGTGCCACACTGGACGGACAAGAGTGGCACGAAAACAGTCCAGTGGAAAAGGTGGAGGACAGACGTCAGTCTGAGGAGGAGGAGGAGGAAGAGGAGGAAGAGGAGGAAGAGGAGGAGGAGGAGGAGGAGGAGGAGGAGGAAGAGGAGGAAGAGGAGGAGGAGGAGGAGGAGGAGGAGGAGGAGGAAGAGGAGGAAGAGGAGGAGGAGGGGAAGGAGGAGGAGGAGGAAGAGGAGGAGGGGAAGGAGGGGGAGGAGGGGGAGGAGGAGGAGGAGGGGCTGAGGACCTGTGGACGTCAGGTCTGTCCAACTGCACTGACCACCACCTGTGAGGACACACACACACACACACAAACACTCTGAGGACACACACATCTGCACACACACACACACACACACACACACACACACACACGAACATACAGCTGCAGGGGACGACACTACACAACAACACAACAACACAACACTGGTGTCTGTGTGAAAGTAAAGCACTGTGACTCTGGTGGACTCTGGTGGACTCTGGTGGACCCTGGTGGACTCTGGTGGACCCTGGTGGACCCTGGTGGACTCTGGTGGACCCTGGTGGACTCTGGTGGACCCTGGTGGACTCTGGTGGACCCTGGTGGACTCTGGTGGACCCTGGTGGACCCTGGTGTCTGTGCATTGTTCTGTTTATCTACATTCAAGCACAAAAAGTACACCAAGATACGTGAAGTCATTTGTTCCTCCAGCAATAAAACAGCCTAAGTGTTTAAGGGGGGGGGTGTACAGGAGGTAGAAGCTCCAGAACACTTCTGTCCTTGTTTTTTATGTTTTTATGTGATAGGTAGAATACACATTTTGTCTTTTAATTGTACTTTCTTTTTAATCTAACTTATTTTTAGCTATTTAGACTGTGCAGTTATTTATTTATTCATTTATTGTTGATGTGGTTTTGACTGTTTCTGTGGAACGGTGACTAACGGTACATAAACAAACATCTAAACCAATGGGCTGTGGCTAGGCTAACACTGCTAACCACATCCATATAAACCAGTAGTTCACAACCTTTTTTACTCCTGACCCCTTTTTAACATCACAAATTTCTGGCGCCCCCCCATGGATGTGGTGTTTCTGCAGGTTGTTTATTAAAACCAGGTCCTGATCTGACATTATTTCTGTGTAAATGTTCTGCGTAATCAGCAGCTGCTCTAGTGTTAGCTAGTTTTCAGTCTATGAATGACAGAAGATATTCAAACCAAATCTGAATCCAAATATACAAAGAACATCAAAGGTAGAACAGCTTCTGTCCTTCTGCACCGTTTTTCCTCCTGTTTCCATCAGATAAGTGAAGAACAAACACCTCTGGGATAGAAATGACCATAAATGAACATAACGTACGCTCCACCATGCTGGTTTGTTTACATCTAACTCCCACAATTCCTTATGCTCAGGCAGTTTGGTGGGACTTAACTGGAACGTTACAAAGTCGTGAGTCGTGGTTTGAAGTCGTGACTTACGGGCTCAAAAAATGGCCCTGAACGCAGCATTATTGTGGACAGAGGCAGTAAATCCAGGTGTAGATTAAAGGTCAGGATCTGTCCAGTCAGTCCAGCTGGGATTTACAAGGAGGACAATGAATACTGAACAAACGAGAACTGAAACTAGGAATTCTGAAAGAGCTGCAGCATCTGAAACTGACCACAGTGAACATGTGACACAAACAGAACCACACAGAAACAGAACCTCTGTCTCTGTCAACTCACCATATATTTTTTATTAGTAAGTTGTTGTTTTTTTTAATCAATTACTACAAATTCCAGGTGAACCCATTTGAATTCCAGGCGACCCCACATGGGGTCCTGACCCCAAGGTTGAAAAACACTGATATAAACCAAAGGGCTGTGGCTAGGCTACCGCTAACAACAACCTTCTGACTCACCAGCTGTGGTGAGGGCACAGATCCCACAGGTGTTGTGTGACCTGGTCTGGGTGCTTCAGACGGCTCCTGAACATTCTGAAGTCTACGCTGAGGATCAGCTGACAGACTGGAGGACACACCTGCTGCCGCTGCTCCAGCCTCCACACCAACACTACACCTGAACGGCTGAACCACTGAGGGTCATCTTATGGGAGACGGGATTGGGCGTGCTGCGTCATGTGACCACATGACATCACTAAATGCCGAGTACCGATTGGCCGGACAGGCCCAGGTGAAATCTAAACAGCTCACATGCTCCGCCCACAGTGTCCGAGGCTCAAAGACAGAGGGACGGGGTTTACCCATGTGAACCCACCCACAGGCCACATCTGCAGATATTACCCACAATCCTCCTGTCTGCCACCAAACCAAGACTGAGGCGATCAGAGGGCATGTGGAAGTCCACCCACACAGCGATGCTTTATGTTCATTCACCAATAAATGTGGAGGAATTATTTGACTGGACAACGGAAACTGAAATCTACCCAAACTACGAACAGAACGAACGATGGTGAAGCATTCAGCATGAAGTCTGTGTCCATGTGATCTGATATTAGACTGAAAATGGATGTGTTTAGTATGTTTAAGACAGACAGACACACACAGAAGGACACACCCACAGGAGGGGGGGTGAGAGGATGAGGTCATGGCGGTGTGTGATGTCATCTGTAAATATCTGGGACGGAGGCGCGTTGACAAACCATGACATGATTGAGAAGATGAGAGTTCTAAGGACTGAGCGCCGAGTGTTTGTCAAAGCCACAACTGATGTGGACATGATGAGTTCACACACACACACACACACACACACACACACACACACACACACACACACACACACACACACTAGAGTCTTTTTATTTAAGGGTTTTTATTATTTTATACAGATATTCCAGTATATATATGTATTATTTTATACAGATATGCTAAATGGTTTCGATTATTTTGGTTGTTTACCTGTTTGTAGCCTGTGTCCATCATTCTCAGCCCACAGGACACATGGACATATAGACACATGGACATATAGACACATGGACATATAGACATATGGACATATAGACACATGGACATATAGACACATGGACATATAAACATATGGACATATAGACACATGGACATATAAACATATGGACATATAGACACATGGACATATAGACACATGGACATATAGACACATGGACATATAGACACATGGACATATAGACATATGGACATATAGACACATGGACATATAAACATATGGACATATAGACACATGGACATATAGACATATGGACATATGGACATATGGACATATAGACACATGGACATATAGACACATGGACATATAGACACATGGACATATAAACATATGGACATATAGACACATGGACATATAAACATATGGACATATAGACACATGGACATATAGACACATGGACATATAGACACATGGACATATAAACATATGGACATATAGACACATGGACATATAGACACATGGACATATAAACATATGGACATATAGACACATGGACATATAGACACATGGACATATAGACACATGGACATATAGACACATGGACATATAAACATATGGACATATAGACACATGGACATATAGACACATGGACATATAAACATATGGACATATAGACACATGGACATATAAACATATGGACATATAGACACATGGACATATAGACATATGGACATATAGACATATGGACATATAAACATATGGACATATAGACATATGGACATATAAACATATGGACATATAGACACATGGACATATAGACATATGGACATATAGACACATGGACATATAAACATATGGACATATAAACATATGGACATATAGACACATGGACATATAGACACATGGACATATAGACACATGGACATATAGACATATGGACATATAGACACATGGACATATAGACACATGGACATATAGACACATGGACATATAAACATATGGACATATAGACACATGGACATATAGACATATGGACATATAAACATATGGACATATAGACACATGGACATATAGACATATGGACATATAGACACATGGACATATAGACACATGGACATATAGACACATGGACATATAGACATATGGACATATAGACACATGGACATATAGACACATGGACATATAGACACATGGACATATAAACATATGGACATATAGACACATGGACATATAGACATATGGACATATAAACATATGGACATATAGACACATGGACATATAGACATATGGACATATAGACACATGGACATATAGACACATGGACATATAGACATATGGACATATAGACACATGGACATATAGACACATGGACATATAAACATATGGACATATAGACATATGGACATATAGACACATGGACATATAGACACATGGACATATAAACATATGGACATATAGACACATGGACATATAGACACATGGACATATAAACATATGGACATATAGACACATGGACATATAGACACATGGACATATAGACACATGGACATATAGACACATGGACATATAAACATATGGACATATAGACACATGGACATATAGACACATGGACATATAGACACATGGACATATAGACACATGGACATATAGACGATAGGAATCACAATAAATAATTTTATAAAAACATGAATATTTAAATAAATGATCCGTCTGGGCTGTGAGTATAATCAGATTCAGAAAACTTTATTTATCTGTTATGGGCAGTTCATGTGCAGCTGACCACAGACATCAGTCCACATCCAAAGTGTAATGTGACAAACAGAAATAAATCAGTGCACAAATACAGGACTATTGAAAGCAACTATGAATAAATGCATTTAAAAAATCAACAATAAATAATCAATAAGTACCAATGCAGACTAAAAGACCCTAATGGTTCTGCTAATATTAACACAACAATAACAACAAATCAGACAACATGAGTCAAATGGCTTGTGTCCGAGTTTAAAAGTGTGACAGCTGAAGGAAGAACAGGTTTAGGATCTGTGTTGGTTCATCCTCTGAGGAGCGAGGGAACGCCTGAAGGCCTGAAGGTGAACTTCAGATGGAACACATGAGGGTCCTGATGGTGGACTGGACTGTTCACCACCTGAAACTCCCAGAGGGCAGACCAGTGAGTCTGACTCCAGTGATGTGGACTATGTTTCCCAGTAGCCTGCAGACGGTCCTGGTGTGTCACCGTTCAAACACTGGAAACACAGAAAAGAAAACATTCAAAGGCTTTCAATAACTGAACAATAACAGTTTCTTCAAATCTTCTCACTCATGTTCAAGTGGACTTTAAACATGGTTTGGGGATTGACTGCACTGGTTTCCAACTGGGGTGGGGGGCGCTCTCCTGGGGGGTCATGAGCACATTGAAGAGTTGTGATCGACATTGTTGGGGGGGCGTTTGGAAGGAAAATGCAGAGGGGGGGCGCTCAGGCACAAACAGGGTGTGTTAGGGATTAACTACTGTAACAACATTATCACCCCCCCCCCCCCCCCCCCAGTGCAAGCTCCCATAAAGAACAGAGGCACATACACCCCCCCACCCCCACCCTTATGGACTGAGGTAATAGAGGCATATCAAAGGTGGTCACTGATGAGGTGAGGGGGGGCTTCATGTACAGAGCTAACCCCCCCCCCCCCATCCAGTTCTGATCAGAGTTCTGCTGGACCTGAACCTGTTCTACTGAAGGACCCTGGAGACCACTGTGGTCTGACCCTGGACCCTGGTCCAGATCTGACCCTGGACCCTGGTCCAGATCTGACCCTGGACCCTGGTCCAGATCTGGTTCTGTCCACACTTCTGTCTGTGAGCTCTGGAGGCGTTTCTTCTTTTTCTCCTACTTCTATATTTCTTCTGTTTCTTTTTCTTCTGTTTCTATGTTTTTCTCTTTCTTCCTTTTTCTTTGTGTTTCCATATTTCTTCCATTTCTTTTCTTTCGTTCTGTTTCTTCTATTTCTATAGTTCTTGTCTTCTTTCTCTTTCTTTCTCCACAGTTGAAAGTGTCTGTGTTTCTTCTCTTTCTTTCTTTCTTTTCTCTCTCTTTTCTTTGTCTGTGTTTCCACTCCTGTTTTCCTCTCAGTCTTTTCTCGGTACATGCCTTTCGTGTTTCTGTGTTAGCTCTGACCCATATTTCACACACAGATCCTCTTCTGTTTCCGGCAGCTTTCAGGACGCATTTATTTTCAAGCGCAGTTGGCAGCGCTGAATGAATTAGGCCCGTTCTGCGCATGCGCACATGCGTGAGGCACGAGGACGGAGCTGCGGCACTGAAGCTGCAGTCCTTCGTGTGTGTGTGTGTGTGTGTGTTGGGGGGGGGGGGGGGGGGGGGGGGGGGGGCAGCATCTGTATGTCCGCATCTGTATTCAAGACCAGGACCAGGACCAGGACCAGGACCAGGACCGGGCTGGGTTCACTAATGGACACTTTTAATGTCCACACACTGTTTGAGCTCATAGTGCAGATTTAGAGCAGATGTTTTCTAAGGACATCTAATGATCATCCAACCACAATGATCATGAATATGAATATGAATACAGTCTGTCCTGACTGTATGAACAGCCATTTATTTACAGCCCTTCACTGTTGGTTTATCTAGTCTATATTATTATTATTATTATTATTATTATTATCATCATCATCATCATCATCATCATCATCATCATCATCATCATCATTATTATTATTATTATTATTATTATTATTATTATTATTATCATCATCATCATCATCATCATCATCATCATCATCATCATTATTATTATTATTATCATCATCATCATCATCATCATCATCATTATTATTATTATTATTATTATTATTATTATTATTATTATTATTATTATCATCATCATCATCATCATTATTATTATTATTATTATTATTATTATTATTATTATCATCATCATCATTATTATTATCATATAACATATGAAAATGGGCAGACCTGCCGTGATGCTGGTACAAAAACATCGTGTCGGGTTTGAATGTGGTTTAATCTCCTGTTTTTCCAGGATCAGTTTGATCTGTTTAATGTTAAAAAAGGATCAAAAGCCTGAGACTCAAACTGACTTTAAATATCATATATAATTAGCATATATAAATGTCAAATATATATAGAAATCGCATATATAGAAACATAATATCATATATATCCTATATAATTATATAGAAATCTCATATATAAATATCACATATCATTTTTATATATCCTTTTCATACATAAATCTCATATATAATTATCACATATAAATGTCATATATCATTTTCTTATATAATTATCATATATCATTTTCATATATGAATGTTATATATTATTTTAATAAATAACTAGAAGCAGTCGGAGAGCTCAGACCTCCGCCAAGGCAGATCAGTGGGCCCTCGTAGCCCCCCCCCCAAAAAATGTAATCATTTGTTCCAGTATCAACATTTCCTGAAATTTTCATCCAAATCCGTCCAGAACTGTTGGAGTTCTCCTGCACACAGACAGACAAACCAACGCCGACAAAAGCAGACCCTCCTTGGCGGAGGTAATGATCATATATCATACATTATTTTCATATAGAAATGTCCTTTATGCGGAAGTGTGTGTCATGTCTGTCCATTTGTCTTCGTTAAATCCAAACCATCAACAGTAAAAACCATTTCATCTATAAAAGCACTTTTGTCATCAACTCAAACTGAACTTGGACCAAAAAGTTTAAAATGTGTGAAAACATTCATCTGTTCAGGAGTCCCAGCCTTTCACCTTTAACAGGACCAGTTTAAGGACACATCTGGAAATAACACAAATCAAATTCATTTGCATGTTTGTTTGGTTTTTTTTATTGGGGTGGAGAACCCAGATGATCTGATGGTGTCCGTCCATTACCCATCAGCCCACGCGCAGGGCTGAGGCCTGAACCCACGGAGTCTCATCATTTCTGTCGATTCAACTGAACATTTTCCAATAATCAGCGGCGACATTTGGACCTGGGGCGGTTCTGTCCTGTTCAGGCTGACAGTGATGAATGAGCATGCGCACTGGCCTTTAGACCGTTACTATTGATTTATTAGTTAGTACTTATTTATTTATTTAGTTCTTTGTGCTTGTTTGTCTGTCTCTCTTTAATAAAATTTTCTACATATTAAGAACGTATTATTATTATTTTTTATTATCTTTAATTTTTTTTTTTTTGCATTTTTATGGTAGTTTTGTTCTACTCTACCCACCGTTTATATTTATTCTATTTTCTTCTGTTTCTTATGCTACAAACACAGACCTGGGGAACTAGATTTCGTTCTGTCGTTTAGGGTGGATTACTCTGATGTATTTTATTTCGGACTTCTGCAGTATTTTACAATGTTAAGTCAATAATAATAATAATAATGATAATAATAATAATAGTTAAGTTTAAGTGTCCCTTTAGGATAATTCACCACTGATCGAATGACAATAAAACTGAGTCGGAGTTTCTTTCTTTTTTATTTATTTATTTTTTGTTATTATTTTAATCTTTTCTCATTTTGTTCCCCGTCCATCCGAGTCCTAAACAGCTCCTCTGTCTTCGTTGCTTTGTACTGATCCCATCCATCCCATAATGCAGGACAACTCCAGCTCATACTGAACCACTGCCTCCTTCTGCGTGACCCGCTCCCACACACACACACACACACACACACACACACACACACACACTGGACACCTTCTTCTGTTCTCCACAAACCCACGCGTGACCTTCTCTCGCTCACTTCATTCTCTTTTTTTTTTTTAAGCTGAAATGAGGCCGCGGCGGCAAAAATGGAAACTGCGGATTCGTGTCTTTGTTCCATTAAAACACCGCTGCGTCTTTGAGCCGTTTTTTTTTCCTCAATGACTTTATTTTGCTTTTTAGTGCAGACTTTTCCCGTGGTTTTGGTGAGAGAAAAGGGTTTAAAACGGCGTCCAAAAGCCCAACTAAAAGCGCATATTTGTCATGTTCGTGTTCCACTTCTAAAAAACCCCAAAACAAAACAAATAATAATAAAACAGTCTAATAATAATAATAAGAATAAGAATAATAATAAATAACACGCACGCACACACACCAGGCCTGTACAGAAAAGGAAGAAATAGTTTCAGTGCAACAGGAAACACAAACACAGACTGAGACACTTTTCAGAATAAAACCATTAGTTACAGTCATCTGTGAACAAACTGTTTTTTTTCCCGAGGTTTATTCCAAACCGTCAGTGAAGCTAAAGTCTACAGTTCACAAACATGGACACAAACACCAAATAAAGAACACACACACACACACACACACACAGTGCACACACACACACACACACACACCTGTACAACATTTACACTCCAGAGTCCAACACCGGGACAGAACCAGGTCTGGGAGGCCTGGGTCTGGGAGGCCTGGGTCTGGGAGGCCTGGGTCTGTGAAGTTCTACTGGTTTCTTTCCTTTTCACAGAAGACGGTTATTTGGTGTTTGGGGTCAAAGTAAAAAACCCAAAACAAAACACAAAAAGACAGAAAAAAACAGAATCCTGGGGAATTTCCATCGTAGAAAAATAAATAAATAATTTCAAACAGAATGAAGGAGGAGGAGGAGGAGGAGGAGGAGGAGGAGGAGGAGCGGTTAGTCTTCATCCAGAAGTCCTCTGTTCAGGGCTCAAAGCCGCAACAGTCGCTACCAGGTCCACGTTTCCATGGTGATCCTCTGCACTCCGCTGCAGCATCAGCATTAGCATCAGCATCAGCATCTGCGGCAGCAACTTGGACAAGGTGATGTGGGTGTGGTCATGGTGGTGTTCATCCAGTGGGGGGTGTGGTGACGTCAGGCCTTTAGCAGTGGCAAGTGGACTCCACAGCTGGATGGAAGAAGGAGGAGGAGGAGGAGGAGGTCCCTGAGCCAACCATGGAGCCCTGAACAAACACATAAACAGACAGAACACAATGATTATCAGTTTATTTGAGTTTGTATTTTATTCTTCTGTGTTTTCCAAATGTTGACCTAATTTAATGAATATTATGGGTTGGTTCATCATCATCATCATCATCTTTATCATCATCATCATCATCGTCGTCACCACCGTCATCATTGTTACCATAGTTACCATCATTGTCATCATCATCATCATCATCACCACCACCACCATCATCATCACCTTCATCTTCATCATCTTCATCCTCATGGTGGTAGAAGCTGATATTGTCTGAACTCACCCATGAACAGCTGTTTGGTGTCAGCTGACAGCAGTAGGAGCTGTTCCTCATGTCCATCAGACCTTAAACTCACATTTATTTGGCCAGTTTTGATTAAATTCTATTCAAATGTACAATACACTTTCAGATGTACCGACCCACTGCTTCAACACGAACAATAATAATTAGACTGAGTCCAAACATGCAGAACATGAACCTGATCCACCAGCTCACACACAGACCACATGGATCAGACACAAGAACCAAGAACCACAGACAGACCATCAAACATATGAAACAGGACATTTAACTGGAAGAAGAAATACTGACACTGTGAAAAAAATCTGTAATTTAACAGAATTTTCACCGTTTATTTGACAGATTTTTCCTGTATTTTTCAGATACAGGAAAATATCAATGAAATGACACAAACAGACTGATTTTACATGTCAAATGGAAAAGAACAGGAAAAAACTGGAACTGTGAAGAACCAGAAAATTGACATTTTTAAAAAAGAATTTTTTTTCTTTTTTTTTTACAGAAAAATACAGTTCAAATACATTTGCAAATGTATCATAATTTCACAAATATTTCTTTTCTATTTATGAGATTAAACTGTTAATTTAAAGTTTAATACTGTAAAAAAAAAATAAAATAAAATAAAACCAGATAAAATTACTGACAATTAACAGTAACAGAAGTATTAGTTCTGTCAGTTGAACCAGACTTGTTTGTTCATTGACAAATATCTTGTGTAATTACAGGAGGTTTCACAACAAAAATGTTGAATAAATGTATTTTTGTGAATGTATAACATGTATAAGCACTGATAAACTGTCCAAATACAGTTTTTTTATCAGTGGATTGGACAACTGAGTCTCACTGAAAATTATTTATATGTATATTTATATTAAAAAGTAAAACTAGAAGCACTCAGAGAGCGCAGACCTCCGCCACGGCTGATCAGTGGCCCCCCCCCCATGGGCCCCCCCACCCCCGATCACCACCAAAATGTAATCATTTCTTCCTTATCCCATTTCCAACAAACCCTGAAAATTTAATCAAAATCTGTCCATAACTTTTTGAGTTATGTTGCACACTAACGGACAGACAAACAGACAGACAGACAAACAAACAAACCCTGGCAAAAACAGAACCTCCTTGGCGGAGGTAAAAAACAAAATCTCATGTAAAGTTAGGGCAAAAAACTGTATTTGAATTATGGAAAATTACTGGATTTTTTATGAGATGGTTATTTTCTGTTATTTAACAGTATTTTTTCGGTGCCCCTGCTGCAATAACACTGTTTTTTTTTTTACTTTTTTTTTTTTTTTTTTTTTTTACATTGTACTATTCTTATTTTTCGTTCTTCATACGGTCTCATGGGTTTTAAAGCATATGTTGAAGCTCCGAATTAAATCCTGCTTATTCAGTCATGACTCATATTTAATGGATAAATGTTATGGTTCAGGTTTTATTGTCCATGGAAAACCCTCTGAGCATCAGTCACTGTCGTCTGCAGGAGCGGACATTTACTGCAGCGTTCAGCCCACAGAGGAGGAGGCACCCCAAGACCACCAGACTGGACCTGTACCAGGACCAAAACCACCAGACTGAGCCTTTAGGGGGACTACAGTGGACCAGTATATATACAGGGTGTCCCAACAAATGTCTATACACTTTAAATCATTGTAAAGTAGGTGTTTCTTCAAATTCCTTTAATTTTCCAAATGTAATGACATCCGTTCTGGTCCAGACCTCAGACCACTGGACTTCCAGAGTCTGGACCAGAACAGACGTCAGTTTGAGAACAGGAGGAACAGATGAAACAAAAGAAGGTTTGGAAATTCGATTACATTTGGAAAACTAGAAGCACTCGGAGAGCGCAGACCTCCGCCAAGGCTGATCAGTGGCCCCCCCGTGGGCCCCCCCACGCCAAGGAGGTTATGTTTTTGCCAGGGTTTGTCTGTCTGTCTGTCTGTCTGTCTGTTTGTCTGTCCGTTAGTGTGCAACATAACTCAAAAAGTTATGGACAGATTTTGATGAAATTTTCTGGTCTGCCCCCCCCCCGTGGGCCCCCCCCCACCCCTGATCACCACCAAAATTTAATCATTTCTTCCTTATCCCATTTCCAACAAACCCTGAAAATTTCATCAAAATCTGTCCATAACTTTTTGAGTTATGTTGCACACTAACGGACAGACAAACAGACAGACAAACCCTGGCAAAAACAGAACCTCCTTGGCGGAGGTAATTAAAGGAATTTGAAGAAACACCTACTTTACAATTATTGAACGTGTGGATACAGTTTTTGGGACACCTCCTATATGTGTGTGTGTGTGCATCTATCTATCTATCTATCTATCTATCTATCTATCTATCTATCTATCTATCTATCTATCTATCTATATATATATATATATATATATATGTATATATGTATATATATATATATATATATACATACACTGAACAAAAATATAAACGCACCACTTTTGTTTTTGCTCCATTTTTCATGAGCTGAACTCAAAGATCTCAAACTTTTTCTGTGAACACACCGGGTTTATTTCTCTCAAATATTGTTCACAAATCTGTCTACATTTGTGTTAGTGAACACTTGTTCTTTGCTGAGATAATCCATCCACCTCACAGGTGTGGCAGATCAAGATGCTGATTAGACAGCAGGATTATTGCACAGGTGTGCCTTAGGCTGGCCACAATAAAAGGCCACTCTAAAATGTGCACTTTTATCACACAGCACAATACCACAGATGTCACAAGTTTTGAGGGAATATGCACTGGTCATGTGACTTCAGGAATCTCCACCAGAGCTTCTGCCTGTGAACTGAATGTTCATTTCTCTACCATCAGCCATCTCCAAAGCTGTTTCAGAGAATTCATGAAGAAGACTGTGTGAGGAAAATGGTGGTCACACCAAATACTGACTGGTTTTCTGACCCCCCTGGACCACCCAATACAGTAAAAGTGCATATTTTAGAGTGGCCTTTTATTGTGGCCAGCCTAAGTCACACCTGTGCAATAATCCTGCTGTCTAATCAGCATCTGGATCTGCTACACCTGTGAGGTGGATGGATTATCTCAGCAAAGGACAAAGGAGAAGTGCTCACTAACACAGATTTAGACACATTTATGAACAATATTTGAGAGAAATGGGCCTTTTGTGTACATAGAAAAAGTTTTAGATCTTTGAGTTCAGCTCATGAAAAATGGGAACAAAAACAAAAGTTGTGCATTTATATTTTTGTTCAGTGTATATATATATATATATATATATATATATATATATATATATATATATATATATATATATATATATATATATATATATATATATATACATACATATATCACATGACCACCACCATGCTTCACTGATGTGCTGGAATGTTGTGGATCATGGGCAGTTCCTTTCCTTCTCCATACTCTTCTCTTCCCATCACTCTGGTTTCAGTTGACCTGTGTCTCTTCTGTCCATAGGATGTTGTTCCAGAACTGCAGAGGCTTTTTCAGATGTTTGGTCAGCTCTTCTCTGCTCTTGCTGTGTTTGAGGCTCAAGCAGTGTGGACATGTTGTGGTGAAGCCTCTGCATTCCCTCTGCTGCACTCTTCTGTTGGTAGTTGTCTTTAACTCTTCTGTTGGTAGTTTTCTTTCACACTCTTCTGTTGGTTGTTGTCTTTACACTCTTCTGTTGGTAGTTTTCTTTAACTCTTCTGTTGGTAGTTGTCTTTAACTCTTCTGTTGGTAGT
>NC_043979.1:0-35000 GCF_902148855.1 Sphaeramia orbicularis | reverse complement strand
ATTTTTTTTTGCTTAATTCAAGTGTGTTCTGGGACTGTGGAAACCCTTCAGTAGACCGGACCCACATGAAGGTTCTTCCAGGTGTGTTCTGGGACCCCTTCAGTAGACCGGACCCACATGAAGGTTCTTCCAGGTGTGTTCTGGGACCCCTTCAGTGGACCGGACCCACATGAAGGTTCTTCCAGGTGTGTTCTGGGACCCCTTCAGTGGACCGGACCCACATGAAGGTTCTTCCAGGTGTGTTCTGGGACCCCTTCAGTGGACCGGACCCACATGAAGGTTCTTCCAGGTGTGTTCTGGGACCCCTTCAGTGGACCGGACCCACATGAAGGTCCTTCCAGGTGTGTTCTGGACCGTTTACCTCCGGGTCGAAGGCCCATGTGCTGCTGCCCGTCCAGGACAAAGCCTCCCATTGGCTGACCGTCTGGACTGTAGGCGGTACCCTGACTCACTGTGAAAGACAAAGACAGATGGTCAGACAGAGGTTCTGATGTGGATCCTACTGGACCGAGTGAACCCCCTCAGACCCACATATTGAACCCTGACCCAGTGGATCAGATCAGAGGGGCGGTACCTGCTCTGTTGGACTGGTCGATCATTGGCTGAACGATTCTCCTCCTGGCATTAATGAACCTGGAACAAAGAGGACACATTAGAACTGGACTGGACTAAACTGGACTGAACTGAAATGAACTGAACTGGACTGGACTAAACTAAACTGGACTGGACTGAACTGGACTAGACTGGACTGGACTGAACTGGACTAAACTAAACTGGACTGGACTAAACTGGACTGGACTAGACTGGACTGGACTGGACTAAACTAAACTGGACTGGACTGGACTAAACTAAACTGGACTGGACTAAACTGGACTGGACTAAACTAAACTGGACTGGACTAAACTGGATTGAACTGAACTGAACTGGACTAAACTGGACTGAACTGAAATGAACTGAACTGGACTGGACTAAACTAAACTGGACTGGACTGAACTGGACTGGACTAGACTGGACTGGACTGAACTGGACTAAACTAAACTGGACTGGACTAAACTGGACTGGACTAGACTGGACTGAACTGGACTAAACTAAACTGGACTGGACTAAACTGGACTGGACTAAACTAAACTGGACTGGACTAAACTAAACTGGACTGGACTAAACTGGACTGGACTAAACTAAACTGGACTGGACTAAACTGGATTGAACTGAACTGAACTGGACTGGACTAAACTGGACTAGACTGGACTGAACTGAACTGAACTGGACTGGAATGAACTGAACAAGTCCATGTCCCCTAACCCTGACCCCTAACCCTGCAGAAGTGACCAGGTATAAGTCCACAAACTGAGGTGTTCCACCTTCACTATGTATTGATGGGAGGGTATGGCTGCCGTCTGGGCCACGTAGAGACCCCCCCCCCCCCCCTGTTAACACTAACAGTATATTCCTTACCAGTTGTTTACTTGTAATATGGTGAGGCCTGTGTCCTGTGCCAGCTGCTTCTTCTGTTCCTCTGAAGGATATGGATGCTGAGAAACACACACACACACACACACACACACACACACACGTCAGACTGGATCCAAAACCAGCTGATATGAACCCTTCACATCTGCACATGAGTGTTCATTAACTGCAGATTCTTGTTCTTTAAGGGAAGATTTTAAGAAGTGGAGTTTATTCTGTCAGACCTGTTACCATAGAAACAGAGGAACTGCACACACACACACACACACACACACACACACACACACACACACACACACACACACACACAGAGACTGAAGCAGGACCGGACCAGTCTGGACTCAGGGTTCTGGTTCTGGTGAACTAACCCTAGGGTTAACTAACTGAGTGTGTGTCTGTGTGTGTGTGACAGTATTTGACAGATGATCCAGTTGGATAAACAGAAGCACAATAGTGTCTTTTGTTTGGGGCTGTGGTGAACCCTGACAGCCCCCCGTCCCCCGCCCCCCTGTCCGGACCCTGGGTTGGGGGGGGGGGGGGGGGCAGCAGATGGCAGACAGAGGTGATGAGGGTGGAGGTCCAGTCCCATTCTGCTGCTGTCAGAACCTGCTGTGGTCCACACAAACACACACACACACACACACACACACACACACGATGCAGACGTTCATCACACAGCTCAAAAACCTACACGGTTCAAAAACTCAAACGTCCACAGAGAACAGCAGGTCCACTCCAACAGAACAAACAAAGATTTAGATCAGCTCAAATGTCCTTCAGGGTCACATGAGTGTCCATCTGTGTCCAGAACAGTTGTCCTACAGTCACAGAAGTGTGTGTAAATAATGCTAATCCATTAGTGCACAGACTACTGATATTCTCTGACAGTGGAAGCTCTATTTTCATAAATATTGGATTTGGAATAGCACGTGGATGTGAAAACTTTTGCTGGTGGACGGACGTGACATTACCCATGATGCTCTGGTCAGTCCCAGTACTTTATTAGGAATAAACTTCTAGACTTCCTATTGCTAATTGTGCTCTTCTTCATAAATGTTGGTATTGTGGATCTAAAACAATCCCAGCTGACACAAAAACACTAAATGTGTCAGTGGACGGATGTGACATGGTTGTTGTGGATCCCATCATACTGATGCTCTGCAGCCATGTCAGCGTTTACACTAATGATCCCTGTGCAAAAACTAGGAGCACTATTATTTATTGGATAGTTTAGCATCAGACTAAAGAGGAAAGAACAATATAGAATTGTTCTTTGTGTCTAAAAATGCTTCTTATTGTAAAAGTGTTGATGTAAACAGTGCTGTGTGCCATTCTTCATGTATGTATTGGTGGAACAGAAGCAGGATGGATCAGCACCATACTCCAGATTGAACCTGTACAAATAAAACATGTGATATGGAGGAGAGAATCTGGGAAGAAAAACTGGGGAATCCAAAAGAAGAGAAGATTTGTTTTTCAGCTCAGTTCAGTTCAAATAGAACTTGTCCATTTGTGACATGAAAATATAGCATTAATTGTGCTGAAATGGTTCATTTTGGAGCTGAAAACATAGTTCATATGAGCATCAACATGTTGAACAGAACTGAAATCCTGTCCATTTGAACAACTGTCATTTACCAACACAAAGTTCCTTTGGATTCACTGAGACTGATTTAATATGAACACAGACACAAAGAAGAGCTGTGAACACATGTGAGCCGAGATTCAAAACATATTTATAATACTTAACCATTTTAACCCTCCGGTATCCAGGTGTGCCTTTTAGGCACTTTGCACTTCGTGTTAAAAAACTTCATATTATTTTTCACAATTTAAATAAGGTTAGAATTCAAAAGTTGTTCATTTGTGCATGATCTTTAAAATTCTGTCCACCAACTCAAATGTGCACATTGTAAACAAAAGAAAATGACCAGACTAGCATCTGTCTGCACAGTGTGCCTAAAACGCACTATTTCTAACATTTCATCTGTATGATTAGGACTGAGCTGGATTTACAAAAATAAAATCAAATTAGAGCAGAAAAATAAATCAATATATAATATTTAATAGTTGGATTTATAGGTGTGCATTTTACGCACACTTGGTGACAGATGCTAGTATTTTTGAACATTTGACCTAGCGCCAAAAATAATAATAATACAAATTAACCAGTGTTGGAGTTAATCACTGACATATGCCAGGAGGAAAACATCTAATAATATGTGATCCACTTTTTTTGGAGTATATTGGAAATAAATAATTTTTGTGTTTTTTGCACCAAAAAAAATGGTTTGTTTACATTAAAAACACGGCATTTAAAGGGTTAAAAAATGTGACAATTATTGAGTATTTGGTATTTTTATTAACGGCTCAAGTTGATTAAAGAGAAAAAAAGTGTATAAGAATTAAAAACAAACTGTATGAACAATTTTTGCCATTATTCCACAAGTGTGAAAAAGGCACACTTGGTGCTTAGTCAGGGCCTTGGTGGACAGGATACCACAGGGTTAAACGGATTAAAAATTCATTCAGATCGTAAGTAAAATAAAAAAAAATAAAAAATAGAATCACAAAATTCATGGAAGAGGTGGAAAAGTTTGTGTCCCGATAAAAAGTAAATATGCAGGAGACTGAAACATTCACTGAATAAAGGAACAGGAGCTTCACATTTGAGTCAAAGCAGCTGAAACACCACCATAAAAACACCCAGATGTTTCAGCTGATCTGTGTTCATGTTTACATCAGCTCATGAACAAGAGCATCCAGGAGCGAGCTGTTGTCATGGAAACGCATTAGCTTAGAAATGGAGATAACTGATGTCAACAGGTCAACAGTTCCCAGACCCAAACAGACGTGCAGATCTGAGCACGTGCAGAACCTTCAGTAGAAGGCACTAAGTACAGTTCAACATATTTATTATTATGAATGAAAGTATTATTGATTATTATTAAAAACTGGATAAATGTAGTCCAGAGTGTTGGAAATGGATCCAAACATATGATTACAAAAATGTGGAGCTGGTCTCCAAAGATGTGCAATGACTAGTGTTAATGGTCAGATGCACGGATTTCATTAAAACTGCGAAAAAATGGCTGAATTTGTCATTTACCAAGTCCCACGTGACTGGACCTAAAATTATGCCACCGACATGAAAAAAGTGCGACACAGCACAAACAATAAGTGTGTGACATCTGTTCACAATATCATGTTTGATTTTCGCACAAAACATGACCAACCCAACCACATACACACACAGGGAACAGAATGCTAACAGCTGATTGGCTGAAACCATCTCCACTCCAGCTCTCAGAGTTCCACAGGTTTTTTTGGAAAGTCTACAAACAACTCTTCATAACTCTCCCAGTTTTGGGATTTCAGCAACTAATTATATATGAAATATTTGGGAAAAACTCGTTTCTTTCAAAGACTATTCACATATTAATCTTTAAACCTTTCATTTTCCATCTGCACCAGCGCTCCTGTTTTTTCAGGTTCCACATTCAGTCTGATCTGATGTGCAGTGGATCAAACCAGTCAAATAAGAACAGAAGAACCTAGAAATAATGACAACTACAAATTTTTGTCTTTGTTTTAGTGAAAAAAACAACAACATTAAATTATAAAAATACTTTTATAAACTATCCAAACAAATAAGATGTGAATAACCTGCAAAAAACGGACATTTCTTCAGATAAATCAGTGTAATTTTCTCAGTCTTCTTCCTCCACTTCTCATTAGTCCATGTGCATTCTGGATCAGATCTCCAAAGACACTAAACACTGAGGAACAGGAAGAAAAGAGTTCAAACTGGACTGAATTTAATACAGACATTTCAGGTTGGACACATTTGTTCAGGTTAGTCACATTTTATTGGTACAGGAGAGTTTGGAAATGGAAAGAGTTTCACAATTTAATGTGATTTTTTGCACTAAAACAAAGACAAACATTTGTAGTTGTCATTATTTACAGACAGAATGTCATATTATTTTTCCCATCAAACCCAGTAGTAAATCTGCAGTGGTTCTTCTGTGTGGGTTCTTCTGCTGTTCTTATTGGACTGTAGATCAGATTGGTCTGGATGTGGAACCCACACTAACATGAGTTCCACAGCCTGGACTGTGGAATTTAGACACTTTGGAAATTCATCCCAGGGGTCGGACTGGAACCTTTGGGGGGGCGCACGCTTGACGGCCCTGCTGTAGATAAACCTGGGGCGGACTCACACCGACTGTGTTTGGTTCCTTTAAAACAGACCACAGTTCTTCTCCCCAGAGTTCGGACTTTTTTAGGTGTGAATATAAACATGTGAACTCTGATTGGAACCAAACTAACGGACCTGGTCTGGGTCCGGTTCCAAACGGACTCTGGTCCGGTTCAGTTCGGGTGTGAATAGAACCGTCCAGAGATCCTCCAGCCCAAACAAACCCAGGAACCATCAGCCTTTTAGATCCACTGTAGACATGAGCACACCGACCGATGAAGAATGACACGTCAACACTGACAAACAGACTCCACTCAGCTGATGTGGACAGTTTTCAGTACGTGTGTGTCTGTACAAACACAATACACATTCAGAAAACCACAACTGTACGTACGACCTCCATGTCTGTTTACATCTACACTGTAAAAATCTACATTTGTCTAAGTGTATTTGTCTCATTTGTGTTCCAAATATCTGATCACACTTAAACTCAGACAGAATCACCTCCAGAGGAACTGTTCAGTCAGATAGAAGAACTGATTCACAGACAACAGATCTGGAAAATCTGATTTACACTCATCTGAACAACAGTATTTACACTGGTTCCACTGGCAGAGTTTTTTTTTTTTTTTTACTTAATTCAATTTTTTTTTTGCTTGAATTAAGCAAAAAAATTTAATTAAGTAAAAAAAAACAAACTCTTGAATTCTGCAAAAAAAAAATCTGCCAATGGACAAATGAAAATAATCTTGGTTAGATTTAGATTTTTGCAGTGAACACCCACCGTCTCTGATTGACCCCGCCCCCGACTTTTCTGTCAGTTCGTCACATGCTGCTACTGTTCCCAAATTTTGGTTTCATTAACAAACAAGAAAATCACCAGGAGAGCGCAGACCTCCGCCAAGACAGATCTGTGCCCCCACCCACCCCCAATCACCACCAAAATTTCATCATTTCTTCCTTGTGCCAGTATCAACATTTCCTGAAAATTTCATGAAAATAAGTCCATAATTTTTTGAGTTATCCTGCTAACAAACAAACAAACAAACAAACAAACAAACAAACATGTGAACGCACAAAACAAAGCAATCACAATACCTCCTGGCGGAGGTAAAAACTTCAGTGAGAAGGTGATCAAACTAAACGAAAAAAATAAAGTCCACATTTGATCTGAACTAAATAAGTGGACCAAAGGACTGTCCAGGTATGGACACGCCCCTGTGTGGACACGCCCCCTGGTCTCTGCACCATCAGATTGAACTCATTCATGTGTTTGTGTGTCAGGTCAGTTCTGATGGTGTTTGGCATTTTGGACCTTCTACATGTTATTCAACACCATTTCATTGCCTTTCAATTTATGTGAAGATCTCCAGTTCACGTACCCTTAACCCTAACCCTAACCTTAACCCGAACCCTAACCTTAACCCGAACCCTAACCTTAACCCGAACCTTAACCCTAACATTAACCTTACGTGAGTCCCATGACGCTGTAAACTACGTGGGTCACATGACTGCACAAACTGCCTCCATTACAATCAGTGTGTCTCACTACAATACTTTACTAACTTTTATTAATAGACAATATATAAGTAACATTTACACATTGGACATATTTTTCTGCAGTTTAAATTGAATATTTAAACTTCCTTGGTATTTGTGGGTTCATGTGCACTGACCTTTGAATATTATGTGAAAATACAGAATAAAACCAACTCTGCCCACACAGTTTATTTATTACACCAATGACGAATTTAGTTTTACTGGAATAATTCTAGTTCTCTCTGATACTTATAATTAGAAAATAAAAATTTTGACAGTAAACCTAATAAATATTACTACACCAAAAAATCATTTTTGTCAGTGTATCCCAGAATGTGTTAGAAAGAACACTAACAAACCCACCACTGTCCACAACAACACACCAACAGGTCAGGAACTGCAGGGTCAGTCCAAATTTGATTATTTCCAATTTTAATTTGTGCGTACAATCGAAAGAATGAAAAAAAAAAAAGTTTTTTCCAATTGAGGATTCTCAACTGAATATGAAAAGAACCAATGATACATGGATTGATACACCAATGATATTTCAAATGTAACACAAAAGCTGTTTTTTGTGATGTCAAAGGTCATGTATTTCACTTTTCTACAAATGCGACACTTCCTTTCCTGTTACAAAATAAAAGCCTGTCATGTTTCAACATAAACCGGGCTTTTATGAATTCAATGTGTTGCTGTGGAACGTCAACGTTTGTACGAACACACATTTATGAGTCCAGGGTTCAAATGGATGAATTCTACTGTCGGATGTTTCAAACCAAACCTCTAAATGTCACATTCATTACATGACCAGTTTTCTTCATATTATGTTTTTCTGTAATTGAGGAGAAGAAATCTAACATTAGGGAGTTTTCTATTTGTTTTTATTATTTGTATTTAGTATAATGGATAAATGTGGGTGTTCTTCATGGAAACTAACAGTTACCAACGTGCTAATGAGCCAATAATGAATCAGATAATGGATCTGAACCTTTCACAGCTGCTTTCTCTATCGCCTCCTCACATTCGGATCTTTTAAGAGTCTTCAGAACTGACCACAAAAGCAGAAGCCTTTGGTTAGTCCGACCCCCCCCCCCCGCCCCTGCTCCTTTCACCCCCCCTCCTCTGCTGATGAATGCTCCAGCTCTTTGGGCTGCTGGAATCGTCCTTTCAGAGTCCAAAGTCCCCCCGTCCACTTTTCATGGACACATCCTGCCCACGACCAAACACTGGAGCTTTGACACATCAGACCTTTGAAAGGTTTGGGGAACACAGAGGGGATAATTCAATTATCCTTTTTATCTGACAAATCTAAAGGTGGGTTTGGAAAAGGAAGGGATTACTGAGAGTCCAGGACCTTTGTGGGCCTTTAACGAACTAAACCACTGGAGGGTTCCAACACATGGAAGAGTGAGGAGGGCAGAACAGAGGAACAGAGGAGGAGATGGGAGCTTTTGGACCAGGGATAAAAGATACAGAGCTCCTCCCCCTGAACAAACACTGCTGCATTCTGGGGTGGATTTCTGTAAAAAAACTCAGACTGATGTTTCCATCCAGAGCCTTTACTCATGAATGTGTCTGTTTCTGTTACAGGTCAACACAGTTTGATGGAACCTTCGGGAACCTTCAGGAACCTTCGGGAACCTCGGCCTTGGCCAAGCAGCAGTGGTTCAAACAGGGCTGACGGAGAGGGATGGTTTCATGAAGTCTGATCAGTGTGGGTTTAGTGTTAACGACAGGCTAGACTGTCACATGTGATCTCCAAACAGAAACCACCTGATGAGGCCGGAGCAGACGTCAGAGCAGACGTCAGAGCAGACGTCAGAGCAGACATCAGAGCGGACATGAGAGCAGACCTGAAGAGGCCGTCAGCTCCGGTCACTTACCGTCAGGTGTTGGAAAAGCCACGCTCTCATGATGTTGGTGGCCACTTTAGGGAAGATGCCTCGTTTCTTCTGCCTCTTCTTGTCCTGGTCGTCCTCGTCTCCTGTTCCTGGCGACGCCAAGCTGTTGTCGAGGCCATCTCCTGCCATCACAGAGAGTGAGACTTAAAAAAACAACAAACAAACGCCAGATTCCTATCATTAAAAGTGTGTCATTTGGCTCCTGTCAGCTCCATAAAAGCAAACACATGTACAGTGTGTGTTCCTGTGGGTTAGAAGGCTCGTCTTTACTTCCTGGATAATGAAGAGACGTTGGTCAGAGCTCCATGAAACCATGAGCTATTAATTCAATCTACGGCGTGCGTTTGACATGAGGTAATAACTGTGGGAGGCAGGACTCTGACATGGAATAATGAACGCACTCCGACCATGAGCTCTGCATATGTGACCTCCGTCTGAAAGAAAACTAATGATTGGACTCTAAAAAAAGATGGACAAAAAAAACAATAAAAAAAAAACAAAAACAAAAAATGTGTTGTTAATATACATTATATTAACTCTTCATCAGCCCCGAGTAGTATAAAGAGGAGTTGATAACATTATTTATCTTGTTGTTGTTTTTTGTTGTTGTGTTTTTTTGTTTCTTTTTTTCTTCTTTTTTGGGGGTTTAATAGGTTTGCTGCATAATTGGTTTGTTATTTTATATATGTATATATATATATATATATATATATATATATATGTATATATATATATATATATATATATATATATATATATATATATATATATATATATATATACACACACACACACACACACACACATATATATATATATATAGTGTCTGTGTGGTTCCTTATGTATAAGTACATATTTATGTAAATGTATAATTTGAAATAATTAAAAAAAATAAACTTTTGGAAAAGGTGGAATAAATGGATTGCTTTTTTTTTTTTTAAAGACAGTTAATGTGGAGTTTGTCACACAGACAGATGTGCTGCTCACATTTAATTTGTACAGTTTAATTAGATGCTGGATGACTGTTCCAACTGATCATTTGGCTTTTTAACTGTAACAATTACTTACTGCCAAATGCTGTTTGTTTTTAATTTGTTTTGTGAAGAAAGGTAAAATGACTAATAAAAAGTAAGTGTCCAAAAAAAAACAACAAAAAAACACCAGTGTGTGAATGCCCCCCCCCCCCCCCCCCAGTGTCTGTGCTGGATCGTCTGCAGAGCTGCCCCCCCCCCCGTCTGTATTGGACGGTCTGCAGCGCTGCCCCCTGCTGGGCTCTGGATCCTCTCTGTTTGATTTCAGCTGGATGCTGGCATGCCCCCCCCCCCCACCCCAGCCCAGACTCCTTCTTTAAGCTGAGGTTTCCGCCGCTGTTAGCCAAACTCCACACAAGGGCACGGCGCTCCTCCACTGCAGCATTAATTGTGTATCAGCTGAGATGATTTACTTTTAACAGTGGTGCTTATTTTTCTGGCCCTCGGGGCACAGAAGCCTTGAAAGCCTGCCTGGAGGGCATGTGAATAATGCATCTGAGAGACTCCTCCCCCGAGGCGGGACAGGAACCCGACTTTTCTTAAGATTTGCCCGAGCGTGTCTTTTTGTTTTTAGAGACGCATCAATCAAAGGCGCCTATGTGAGCCATATTCATGCATAAATATTTCAGTTAATGAATATGGACGTTAAAAAGGATGTGCTGAAGGGTCAGGAGCTGTGGAGGACAGACACACACAGTCCTTCTGTCCTCCGCTCAGGACTGTGTTTGGTCCTCCACCTCCTACACCAGGGCTGTCAAACATGAGGCCTGTGGGCCAAAGGTGGACCGCCAAAGGCTCCAACCCAGGAACATGAATAAGGCTGGAAGAAAATATCGGATCTGTAATATATCACGATATTTATTTCACAATACTGTATCGATATTAAAAAATACTCTGTCAATATTTTTAGGTATTTATTCAAATGCAGATATTGTGGAGGTTCATTTTTGTTTTTTTGTTTCTATTTTATTTCTTATTATTTAACACTGTTTTATTCAATAATGTTGGTTCCTTTGTTTGGATTGAACTCCAATCCTGTTCTGATGTTAGTTGTGAACTAATAGAATCTGAACATTTGAACAGGATCTGAAACTGGAATGTCTGTAAAACAGAATTTCAGTTTGAACACAGTTTGAACATTTGGTGATAGAACATTAGATCCTGTTGGGATCAAATACAAATGTGTTTAGTATTTGTGCAGATTTATGATGGAATTCAATTTTTCAAGGAAATAATCATTAAAAAAAAGAAACAAACAAAAAACTGCGTTTTTAACAGTATCGTGATATATAGTGATATATCATATCATGATCCTAGTATTGTGATTTGTATCGTATCGCCAGATTCTTGTCGATAGACTGCCTTAGTTGTAGATCTGATCCATAACACACATGTAGAAATGATAAGGTGAGGCAGAATACTGTTAAAATTGTACCTAATTTTCTTCAGAAATGTTCGTTTTTTCAGGTTATTCACATCTTTTTTGTTTGGATAGTTTGTAAAGTAAATATTTTCATAATTAAATTTTTTTTGGCACAAAAACAAAATGAAACAATGGAAGTTGTTGTTTTATCTAAATTATGATGCTAATATTGTACTGGTGCGGTCCACTGGAGGTTAAACTGGGCTGAATGTGGAACCTGAACTGACAGGACTTTAACAGTGTCCACGGCTGAAGCAGAACCGGTCTGTCCACAGGCTTATGTTCAGTCACCTGACCCTGCTACAGTCCACAGTTTGATTCCATCCTCACTATTTCATCTCCACATATTGTGTAGTTTCTTGTTCTTAATTTGCAGAAACTACGTCCTGTCTACTGAAATATTTAAACCAGACAGTGGAGCGTTCCGACCGTTTCATCCAACAGAAACATCCTACACAGACTTCATCCTCCACATGTTTAAACTGTCTCCACTCATTAAATAAACGTCCTCTGAGCTCCGTTAGCTTCATGTGTTCACATGTGATCAGAGGTTCTCTCAGCGCCTTTTCAACATTCAGACTAAAAAGAACACTGAAAAAATACAAAACTGAAATAAAAACTCAAAAGACCCAAAACTACAGACTGTATTCCACATGTCTGACTGGATTATGGGATGTTTAATACAGTTAAATGGTGGGTTGTGCTTTTAGATCCACTGATATTTCAGAACAGAACACTGCTGGTCAGTTGTTTCTAATTTTGTTCTGGAGTTATTTTTCAAATCACATTCAATTAACTCTCAGTATTTTGTTGAATATGATTAATAATATTGTCTTCATTCATTTTTGTCTGCACTGCTCTCTCTTACAAAGAATAGTTCAACATCATATATATATACACACACACACACACACACACACACACACACACACACACTCACTTATTTTTACTTTTATTATTTTCATTATACTCCTGTGACCCTAGTGAGGATAAAGCAGGTTCAGAAAACGATGATGATCATTAATAATAATAATAATAATAATAATAATAATAATAATATAATAATAACGATGATAAGACATTTATGTTTGGTTTTACATCAACCATTGTACTTAATGCATTAATCGTAATAAACATAAAAACCAAAAAAGGAATATTCTAGAAGCAAAAGCTTATTTTTTTCCCTATCCTTTTCACCTAATACACTGCATACATCAACTTAAATGTGAACAGCATCAAGCATTCACACCATAATAATAAAAAAAATAAATAAATAAAAATAAAAAAATCAATAGCAACAAAAAACATATCTACCATCTCATTTCAAAATTTCTGAATAATTTTAAACTTAAGGCACTTTTTTTTAAAACTTTGCCAAAGGAGTGAACAACTGAATAATAATAATAATAATAATAATAATAATAATAATAATAATAATAATAATAATAATAATATAGGAATGAAATGATGTGGCTTGGTTTGATTAATGAATATTATTAATCCCAGGCTTTTAAAGTAAGTAAAATTCTAATATATAATACTAATATCAGCTTCCCCCTGCTGTAACATGTCATTGTTCTAAATCCTCTATAATAATAAATATGTGAAGAAGTAATAATCAATAATTAAAAGTGAGCTGCTGATGACTGAAGTTTCTGAAGCAGTGGAATAAATACAGACAGAGTAAAGTAAAGTGGAGGGGCTCATTCTAATTACATGGAAGGCCGCTGTGCTGCCCTCTGCCCCCCCCCCCCCCCTTACTTCTGCTCTACAGAGGGCAGAGCCTCGGGGCAGATCATCTCTACACTAATCGTTTCTGACCGTTCCCTGGCAACTCAACCAATCTAACCAGTGTGTGACGCTGCAGTCTCAAAGTCAACCCCCCCCACCCCATCTTCTGTGCTGCCTGCTTGCTGTGCCAGTGTGAATGCATGACACTGGAGGCGGAGGGTGAGTGGGTGAGGGGGGCGTTAAGGGAGGGGGGGGGGGGCATTACCACAGGGATGGCTGCAGTATGGGCCTGGGGCTACGAAGAAAACCAGAGAAAAACAGCAGCACCCCAAGACACAAACACAAGTCTTCCACTACTGTTCTGATCCACTCACATTATAGAGCATCCAAAACATGCATACACAGATACATACACTAGTGGGTTTGAACTACTTTTCCCATCATGCAGCGTGGTACTGCACTTCCCATCAACCATCACGGCCATAGGAACGTGTTTGTAAAACTATTGTATTAAAATGACTGATATGTCCCTAAATACTGGTCTGATCAACTTACTGAGATATTGAATGTGGAGATGGAAGTGTTCAACAACACACACACACACACACACACACACACCCTCATACACACACACACACACACACACACACACCCTCATACACACACACACACACACACACACACACCCTCATACACACACACACACACACACCCTCATACACACACACACACACACACACCACACACACACACACACACCCTCATACACACACACACACACACACACACACACCCTCATACACACACACACACACACACACATACACACAAAAACACACATACACACACACACACTGAACCCTTCCAGTATTATGATACAGATTCTGTATAGAACATATAGAACATATATAATACATAGAACATATATAATACATAGAACATATGGAACAGGTGCACTAGAGGGCCATTGATGAGCCCACCCCACAACAGGACCAGTTTCAGAGCTGGGGGTCACTGACATTTGGCCCTCCTCAACTTGTCAGGACTGACTAGTTAGGCCAGTTTGATCACAGGTGTTAAACATGTGGCCCAGGGGCCAAATCCGGCCCACCAAAGGGTCCAGTCCGGCCCACCGAAGGGTCCAGTCCGGCCCACCGAAAGGTCCAGTCCGGCCCACCGAAGGGTCCAGTCCGGCCCACAAAAGGGTCCAGTCCGGCCCACCGAAGGGTCCAGTCCGGCCCACAAAAGGGTCCAGTCCAGCCCCTGGGATGAATTTGTGAAATGCAAAAATTACACTGAAGAAATTAATAATCAAGGATGTTCAAATCATTTTAGGTCAGTTCAATCTAAAGTGCATCAGACCAGTAAAATACTATCAGAATAACCTATAAATAATGAAAACTGTAAACTTTCCTCTTTGTTTTAGTACAAAAAAAGTAAAATTAGAAAAAAAAAAAGTTACATTTACAGACTCTCCTGTTACAAAAATCATGAATATCCTGAACAAATATGAACAATCTGAAATGTCTTCAGTAAAGTCTGTGGGATTTTAACAACATTCTGCTGTGATTAAATCTGTAAGTTGGGATGCACACGTGTAAATGATCAACTGACGTGGAATATTATTAATGATGCACTTTTTTCTGAAGAATTTTCAGGTTGTTCATATTTGTTCATGTTATGTTCAAGTACAGTTCGTAGGTGTAAACATTTTAAGAATGGAATTTGACTTTTTTCACTCAAAAACAGAGAAAACTTTGGGGTTGATGTTTATCAGTTCTGATCCTATTATTTATATTATTTTCCTGGTCCGGCCCACTTTAGATCAGTTCAGGCTGTATGTGGAACTGAGCTGAAATGAGTCTGACACCCCTGAGTTAGACTACTTAGACTACTTAGACTAGTTAGTCATGTGTGTGCTTCAGGGTCTCACTGGTATCCTGGGCCGGTACCTGGACCATACAGAGGTCGGACCGTAGTCCCAGTCCTCCAGGATGGTGCATCAGTCTGGGTCAGAAGGTTTACTGTGTCTACCACCACAGTCTGAAGAGCTCTGGTTCCAGGAGACGGCTGGGACAGGGTCCAACAAGGTCCTGAACCCCTCAGCAGGATCAGGATCTGCTCCTCTGGACCAGGATCTGCTCCTCTGGACAAGGGGGAACAGGATGAGCACTGGCAGATCCTAGAACAGGCCTTCAGTGGGTCCTGGGTTCCTCCTGGTGCAGTTGGACCTGGGTTCCTCCTGGTGCAGTTGGACCTGGGTTCCTCCTTTGGGTTCCTCCTTTAGATTTGACTGATTCCTCTATATGATGCCAGCTCCTGCTTCCACTCATGTGTAAAATCAGGCTGTTCTCCAGACAGCAGTAGAACAGTCAGTACAAGCGGACCGTTTTCCTGTGACCTGTTTCTGTGGTTTGTATCTGGTCTACATGCAGATCAGGGGTCTCAAACATGCGTCCTGGGGGCAAAATGCGTCCCCCCACAGGTTCCAATCCGACCCCTGGGATGAATTTACGAAGTGTAAAAATTCCACAGATTCATTTGAGTTCCACATCCAGACCAGTCTGATCTGAAGTCAAATAACCCACAAAAAAGAATGACCCCAGATTTACAACTGGGTTTGATGTGAAAAAAATGACATTATATCTGTAAATAATGACAACTTCAAATGTTTGTTTTTGTTTTAGTGCAAAAAATCACATTAAATTGTGAAACTCTTTCCATTTCCAAACTCTCCTGTACCAATAAAATGTGACTAACCTGAACAAATGTGTCCAACCTGAAATGTCTGTATTAAATTCAGTCCAGTTTGAACTCTTTTCTTCCTGTTCCTCAGTGTTTAGTGTCTTTGCAGATCTGATCCAGAATGCACATGGACTAATGAGAAGTGGAGGAAGAAGACTGAGAAAATTACACTGATTTTTATGAAGAAATGTCCGTTTTTTCAGGTTATTCATATATTTTTTTGTTTGGATAGTTTATAAAAGTAAGTATTTTTATAATTTAATAGCTTTGTTTTTCACTCAAACACAGACATAAGTGTGCAGTTGTCATTATTTCTAGTTTATTCTGTTCTTATTTGACTGGTCCGGCCCAGTTCAGTTCAGATCAGATCAGATGGGTGTGAATGTGGACCCTGATAGAACATCAGTTTCAGACTCCTGCTGTAGATATTCTGTCTGTTAGGCATGCTAAACATTTCATTTTTGTGACCCCTCCCCTTCCTCGTGGCTGAGGAGGTGGTGATGGTGACAGCTCCATGAGACAAAGTGTGTGTGTGTGTGTGTGGGTGTGTGGGGGGGGGGGGGGGGTAGAGTGAATGGACCCCCCCCCCCCGCTTCCATATCAGTGATGCAAAGCCAGCGTGGCCTGCAGTCTAATGAGCTCAGCAGGACCTGATCCATCATCAGTGACACCTCATGGCTCCTCCCCTCATTAGACATGATGATCCAAAGCCCTAAATGGAGCAGTCTGGATGGGGGGGGTGAACGGGACAATTAGAAGATGCAACTGTTTACCGCTGTTCAAAGCCCAGTGGTTCGGAACCTGGGGTGTCCCCGTGGAAATGATGGCGACGGTTCAGGAAGTACGGGTTCACCCAGAAAACACAAACCTCCGAACAGCAGAACTGACTGAACTGATCTGTCTGAATGCTTTAAAACCCAAACTCAAAGTGCTGGAGAACTACTCAGTGACTTGCAGGTGTTTTTCACAGGTTGACTTGTCCTGTAAATTATTGTTTGTTGTAACTGTATGTTGTAACTGTGTTGTGTTTCATGCTGTCTCTTGGCCAGAACTCCCTCAAAAAAGAGCTTCTTAATCTCAATGGGATATTTTTTTCCTGGTTAAATAAAACAAAATAAAAATAAAGAAATACAGATATACTGCAGACCAACCCACTGCAGACCAACCCACTGCAGACCAACCCACTGCAGACCAACCCACTGCAGACCAACCCACTGCAGATCAACCCACTGCAGACCAACCCACTGCAGACCAACCCACTGCAGACCAACCCACTGCAGACCAACCCACTGCAGACCAACCCACTGCAGATCAACCCACTACAGACTAACCCACTACAGACTAACCCACTGCAGACTAACCCACTGCAGACTAACCCACTGCAGACCAACCCACTGCAGACCAACCCACTGCAGACCAACCCACTGCAGATCAACCCACTGCAGACCAACCCACTGCAGACCAACCCACTGCAGATCAACCCACTGCAGATCAACCCACTGCAGATCAACCCACTGCAGACCAACCCACTGCAGATCAACCCACTGCAGATCAACCCACTGCAGACCAACCCACTGCAGATCAACCCACTGCAGACCAACCCACTGCAGATCAACCCACTGCAGATCAACCCACTGCAGACCAACCCACTGCAGACCAACCCACTGCAGACCAACCCACTGCAGACCAACCCACTGCAGATCAACCCACTGCAGACTAACCCACTACAGACTAACCCACTGCAGACTAACCCACTACAGACTAACCCACTGCAGACTAACCCACTACAGACTAACCCACTGCAGACTAACCCACTGCAGATCAACCCACTGCAGACCAACCCACTGCAGACCAACCCACTGCAGATCAACCCACTGCAGACCAACCCACTGCAGACCAACCCACTGCAGATCAACCCACTACAGACTAACCCACTACAGACTAACCCACTGCAGACTAACCCACTACAGACTAACCCACTACAGACTAACCCACTGCAGACTAACCCACTGCAGATCAACCCACTGCAGACCAACCCACTGCAGACCAATCCACTGCAGATCAACCCACTGCAGACCAACCCACTACAGACTAACCCACTGCAGACTAACCCACTGCAGATCAACCCACTGCAGACTAACCCACAGATCTAATGCCACGTTTCCACTACATGGAACCGGCTCAATTCGACTCCACTCTGGTACCAGGTCCTATTCCAGACCGTTTCCACTCTGGTACCAGGTCCTATTCCAGACCGTTTCCATTACAGATACTACCCACTTTCCAGTACCTGGTCGTCATAGCGATGTGGTGCGTTACTTCTGTGTCGTCTGCTCAGAGTTGCTGATAAACTCACTTGTTGCCTGTTGTCTCATCAAACTCACGCTGAATTTTTACGTCTTCCACCAAAGACTGAACCTCCTGGACCGACCATGGTGTAGTTTTACAGACTGTCATCATGTGGATTCACCTACTGACAGATTTACTGGAAACCTCTGCATCTGTTTTTTGTAAAAGGGTGGGGCACACAGACAACTCTGACCAATCAGTGGTCTGCAGTGTTTACACAGTGTCACCTTTTAGGCTGTGTTCACACCTGAAAAGTCCTTTGGTCCGCTTATTTGATTCGGATCAAATGTGGACTTTATTTTTTTCATTTGGGTCGGATCGCACTCTCATTGCACTTTTTGCTGGTGGACCAAAATGCGTGAACAGAAGCACGCATGTGACGAACTGCGCTGGCATTGGACAGAAAAGTCGGAAGCGGGGTGAATCAGAGACGGCCGGTGTTGATGAAAGTAGACGTGGTGCTCCTACATACAGTTATCATTTTCAGAATATAAATTGTATTTTTACAGACACAAATTTACGGAAATAATGTTAACATTCAAGAAAGGCTCAGTCGGAGCCAGTTTCATAATATGGACATGTGACCAAATGTCAGTGACACATTCAATTTCCTCATTGCTCCACATCTGTCCACAGCTCATAGCTGCTGCTGTTCGCTCTGACCACCCATAAACCTCAGCTACTTCCAGCGTGGCTCGTCAAGCACAAAAAGGCGAAAGATTCCTTGGTTTTGTTTGGTTTGGTTCAAGGACGGTTCTATTCACACCAGAAGTGAACCGGCCCGGAGTCCGTTTGGAAGTGGACCCAGACCACCTCTTCTAGGTGGTCTGGGTCCGCTTGTTTGGTTCGAATCAGAGTTGGCATGTTTGTATTCACACCTAAAAAAAAGTCCGGACTTTCTGGGGAAACGAACTCTGGTCCGTTTTAAACGGACCAAATGTGGTAGGTATGAATACACCCTTAGTATCTGGTCCCCAGTCCTGGAACCTCAGCGGAGGTGAGACCAAGGCTGTATTCACACCTGCCTTGTTTGGTCCGTTTAAAACGGACCAGAGTTCGTTTGCTCCCTTGGTTCGGACCTTTTGGGCTGGTGTGAATAAAAACCACCGAACTCTGTTCCGTACCAAACAAGCGAACCGAGACCCAGTTGAAGAGGTGGTCTTGGTGCGGTTCCATACGAACCCTGGTGCGGTTCGTTTGAGGTATGAAAGCAGGCCGGACCCGATCCGACACAGTTGGGTTTTTTGTACCTAACGAGCTCCCGTCGTGCGTCGAGCATTATGGACAACAGAGTTTTACCAGAGAAGCGCTCAGAGTGAGGATAGGCTACGGAGCTGAACATGAGCCCTGGTCAAACTTGGAGCTTGGAAGGGACACGCTGCCTTTTGGACATCTGGGCAGATGTGCATGTAACACAGCTGACAGAAAGGACACAGAAAAACTCCGACGTTTTCAGCTTGTTCAGCGAGAGAATGATTAGGATGACGGTTAGATTTGTCTGTTGTGCTTGAAATAAAAAATAATAAACGACTTCATCAGCCCCAGCAAACTTTACCTGCGTTAAGGAATTCTGTCCCTGGCTAAACTCAACGGTGATATAGGATAGATACACATGGTCAGCAGTACGGAGCACTAATGCTTTTGGAGAACAGTCTTTTCATATACCAGCAGAATTCACACTTCAGACCTGTTCTGTCTGGTGTGAATCAGACCAACAGTCACAACATGATGTGCACATGAGCGCTGTCCTCCATAGCTGTCTTGCCCTGTGTCTTCGTCATTACCTCCGCCAAGGAGGTTATGTTTTTGCCAGGGTTTGTTTGTTTGTCTGCTTGTTTGTTTGTCTGTCCGTTAGTGTGCAACATAACTCAAAAAGTTATGGACAGATTTGGATGAAATTTTCAGGGTTTGTTGGAAATGGGATAAGGAAGAAATGATTAAATTTTGGTGGTGATTGGGGGTGGGGGGCCCACGGGGGGGGGGGGGGGGGGGGGGGGGTGGCGGCACTGATCAGCCTTGGCGGAGGTCTGCGCTCTCCGAGTGCTTCTAGTTGAGAAATGAATTCTACAATACTGTAAACCTGACGTTGCATCAAACGCTCTTGCTGCACAAACACTTGTGCAGACGTCTGCATCTGTAAAAACCACTATGACGATAACAAAAACAGCAAAATTTCCGTGATTCTGTCCTTTCACTTTGGACTGAGCGCTTTAATGGACACTGCTCATTTCTGTCCAATGGATGAACGACCTCAGCACACGTGGTTTTGTTTACAGATTTTGGTCCACTTACAAAAATGTACAGTGTGAATACGAACCGCACCAAATTAAAAAAAAAAAAAAAAAAATTTGGTCCGGACCAAAGCAAGTGAACTATCGGACTTTCCTGGTGTGAATACACCCCAAAAAACTAGTACCAGGTACCAGATTCCAGGTCCTTTTTCGTAACGGAAATGCATAAAGGACGAGTCGAGTCGAGTCGAGTCGAGTCGAGTCGAGTCGGTACCATGTAGTGGAAATGCAGCATATGAGGTTCTTCTTAGTCTGGTTCCATCTTCCATCTACTGTACTTCTACAAAGAACCAGTAGACACAGGACTGGTGGACCAGGGACATCTGTCACTGTTCAGACTGAAATAGGGAAGTGAGCCGTCCCCTCTGAAGGAACCCCCCCTCCACACCTTGAACCCTCCCCCTAATGTTACCTGCCTATTCCAGATCAGAATCAGTCCTGGTTTGTGTCCTGTTCTTCTTAAAGGCTCTGTGTGTCAGATTCACAGGTAAACTGAGTCCTGACAGATGACCGTTTATGGACAGAATGAATGAATGAATGTTTTTATTCTTGTGTCTTGCATATAAACATGCTCAGCCCTTCCATGGGTTTATAAGACACCATAAACACAAACCAAAAATCTAATACCAGACAGTAGACACAGTGGATGTGAACAGAACAAAGTACTGACCCACTTAAACAAACATATCTGACACTTTTTCCAGGCTTTACAAACGAGTAATGCTCATTTAAATACATTTGACCTAAACAACCATTTCTGGACATTTGCTCAGTGTGTGTGTAATCAGAGACGCTGAACTGCAGACTGCTGTGGACACGCCCCCCCCCCCCTCCTCCTAACAAGACTGACAGCGTCTGCTCTAATGCCCCGTTTCCACTACGTGGTATCGACTCGACTCGGCTCGGCCTTTTTTGCGTTTCCGTTATGAAAAAAAGGACCTGGAATCTGGTACCCAGTACTACTTTTTTGGTACCACCTCTGCTGAGGTTCCAGGACTGGGAACCAGATACTAAAACGTGACGTGTACACACTGCAGACCACTGATTGGTCAGACAGTTTTCTCTGTGACCCGCCCTTTTACAAACAACAGATGTGGAAGTGGACAGTAAATACAGCGGTACATTAACCCACATACCAGCCCAAAACTCCACCATGGTCGGTCCAGGACATTCAGTCTGTGGTGGCCGATGTAAAAATTCAGACGAGACAACACGCAACGAGTGAGTTTATCAGCAACTCTGAACAGACGACACGGAAGTAACGCGCTGCATCACTATGACGACCAGGTACTGTAAAGTGGGTTGTATCTTGTAATGGAAACGCTCTCCAGGAATACCGAGTCGAGTCGAGCCGAGTCGAGCTGGTGGAAACGTGGCATAAGTCACCTGTCCTCTGAACTCCATTTAAAACAGATTCAGTCCAAACAGAACACAGTCCTTCCGTCCTTTCCTTCTCCACATGTTCTCATCCTCTGTTCCCTTCCGTGGAACACACAACATGACACACGCTAACGAGCCACTAGCCCACAGCGTCATCTGAGCTGTGATGTCATCGGCGTGTCAGTGCCTCCGCCTCATCACGTCCCTCAGCTGTGACAAAAACATGCACCACTTCCTGTTCCCCCCCTTCACATGTGAACACAGGAATGTTCCCGCCCACTTCCACCGCCTTTGGTCTGATGTGGCTTTGTGTGATGGACATTTGAAGGCCCGCCCCCACCCCCCCCAGGTCCTTTCCAAACGTTCTTGTGACAGCTCCATCCCTTTAGCTGTGGTCAGCAGCAGAGCCCTGGGGGGGGGGGCATCAAACACAGACCTCTGTGCATATCAACAGGCTGAGGATGCACCGCAGCAGAGCCTGGATTCACACCCTCAACCACACAGTCAACAGGGCTGTTAGAAAATATCTGTTCTGCATTATATTGTGATATTTCATTTCACAATACTGTACCGATATTAAAAAGTACTGTATGGATATTTTTAGGTATTTATTCAAATGCAGATATTGTGGAGGTTCATTTTAGTTTTTTTGTTTTTCTTTTTTGTTAATATTTTACTTATTCTTATTTCACACTCTTTTATTCAATAATGTTCGTTCCTTTGTTTGGATTGAACTCCAATCCTGTTCTGATGTTAGTTGTGAACTAATAGAATCTGAACATTTGAACAGGATCTGAAACTGGAATGTCTGGAAAACACAATTCCAGTTTGAACACAGTTTGAACATTTGGTGATAGAACATTAGATCCTGTTGGGATCAAATACAAATGTGTTTAGGATTTGTGCAGATTTCTGCTGGAATTCAATTCTTCAAGGAAATAATCATTTAATAAAAAGAAACAAACAAAAAAATTGCCTTTTTAACACTATCATGATATACTGTATGGTAACTCTAGTATTGTGATTTGTGTCGTATCTCCAGATTCTTGTTCATACACAGCCCTAACAGTCAACATGATGTAGATGCACTGCAGCAGAGACTGGATCCAAACCCTCAACCACACAGTTAACACCACCCCCCCCCCCCCACCCCCGCCTGTGGTTGACCGGCCATACAAACCCCTTCACCACCAAGTTAGCGCTCCCTGATGGCAGTGACTTTTAAAAGGTCTGAGCAGACCACAGAGGAGGTGGGGCTTCTGCTATCCCACTACAGCTACTTCCTGTCTGATGTTCACAAAAGGCCTCAGTCACCTCTGTCCTCCTCTAAACACAACATCAGACCATTTTAATGGTGTTTAGTGAGTTAACAGACAAACATGCACAAAAGGACTAACTAACCCCCCAGGGACACTGTTACAGACAGGTTCCATGTACAGGTATGGGAGTCTGAGGTTTGACCCACATTTGGATCAGTCAGACCCATGTCCATGGGGGTCCTCGTCCAGGCCCATGTCCAAGGGGGTCCTGGTCGAGGCCCATCCTCTAGTCCTTCCCTCTCAGGTCAAAAGGTCACAGACCCTGGGCCCCACACACACACACACACTGTGGATTAATAGGCCCACAGGAGCAGGTCCACTGTGGCCTGAGTGGGTTCAGGTTAGGGTTAGTGGACAGGCAGCCCCTGGTGTCCCTGATGGGGGACCCAGTGGAGCTGGTCTTCAGTGGTCGGGTGGACTCAGGTGGACCCAGTGGAGCTGGTCTTCAGTGGTCCTGTGGACTTAGAGTGGCTCCTCCAGTGTGGTTGATGGTGCATTCATGGTCTAGCTCCTCCAGTGTGTTTGATGGTGCATTCATGGTCTGGCTCCTCCAGTGTGTTTGATGGTGCATTCATGGTCTGGCTCCTCCAGTGTGTTTGATGGTGCGTTCATGGTCTGGCTCCTCCTGTGTTTGATGGTGCGTTCATGGTCTGGCTTCTCCTGTGTTTGATGGTGCGTTCATGGTCTGGCTCCTCCTGTGTTTGATGGTGCGTTCATGGTCCGGTGCCTCCTGTGTTTGATGGTGCGTTCATGGTCCGGCGCACCCTGTGTTTGATAGTGCGTTCATGGTCCGGCGCCCCCTGTGTTTGATGGTGCGTTCATGGTCTGGCTCCTCCTGTGTTTGATGGTGCGTTCATGGTCTGGCTCCTCCTGTGTTTGACGGTGCGTTCATGGTCCGGCGCCCCCTGTGTTTGACGGTGCGTTCAGGGTCCGGCGCCTCCTGTGTTTGACGGTGCGTTCATGGTCCGGCGCCCCCTGTGTTTGATGGTGCGTTCATGGTCCGGCTCCTCCTGTGTTTGATGGTGCGTTCATGGTCCGGCGCCCCCTGTGTTTGATGGTGCGTTCATGGTCCGGCTCCTCCTGTGTTTGATGGTGCGTTCATGGTCCAGCTCCTCATGTGTTTGATGGTGCGTTCATGGTCCGGCTCCTCCTGTGTTTGATGGTGCGTTCATGGTCTGGCGCCTACTGTGTTTGATGGTGCGTTCATGGTCTGGCTCCTCCTGTGTTTGATGGTGCGTTCATGGTCCGGCGCCTACTGTGTTTGATGGTGCGTTCATGGTCTGGCTCCTCCTGTGTTTGACAGTGTGTTCATGGTCTGGCGCCTACTGTGTTTGATGGTGCGTTCATGGTCCGGCTCCTCCTGTGTTTGATGGTGCGTTCATGGTCCGGCTCCTCCTGTGTTTGATGGTGCGTTCATGGTCCGGCGCCTACTGTGTTTGATGGTGCGTTCATGGTCCGGCTCCTCCTGTGTTTGATGGTGCGTTCATGGTCCGGCGCCTACTGTGTTTGACGGTGTGTTCATGGTCTGGCTCCTCCTGTGTTTGATGGTGCGTTCATGGTCCGGCTCCTCCTGTGTTTGATGGTGCGTTCATGGTCCGGCGCCTACTGTGTTTGACGGTGTGTTCAAGGTCTGGCTCCTCCTGTGTTTGACGGTGCGTTCATGGTCCGGCGCCTACTGTATTTGACAGTGTGTTCATGGTCTGGCTCCTACTGTGTTTGATGGTGCGTTCATGGTCTGGCTCCTACTGTGTTTGATGGTGCGTTCAGGGCCTGCCTCCTCCTGTGTTTGATGGTGCGTTCAGGGCCTGCCTCCTCCTGTGTCTGACGGTGCGTTCAGGGCCTGTGGTCTTCCAGAGCATCCTCCCATTGTTCTGCTCATTGATGCCTGATGCTTCAGTTGTTTTGAACTCATTCTATTTTTACTTCAGGCCCAGAGCACAAAAACACAAACAGGCCATAAAACCCTTTTAGCCTCCAATTAGCACGTCAGCCATCACAGGAGAAGACCGAGGACGGGACGCATCAGGGACCAGGGCCCGGATACCAGCGGGGTTTAGCAGAACTACTGCCCCCCCCCCACCCCACCCCCCCCGGGTGTGCACACCGACTGTTAAACAGTCTGTTAACAGCTGCTTTAATTACCTGTACATCCTTAACAGGCTACGAAAAACTAAGAGTGTGTGTGTGTGTGTGTGTGTTTACATCCTCTGTGTCCACCAGCATCTGACAAATACTCAGATTACAATTCCACTGTCCTCTAACATCATGATTTACAATCAAACTGCCTTCAAACGCCATATATATATATATATATATATATATATATATATATATATATATATATATAAATATATACACACACACACACACATATATATATATACATATGTATATATATATATATATATATATATATATATATATATATATATATATATATATATATATATATATATATATATATCCTGTAGCTGTGGGACCCTTTCCCTATGTGAACTTGAATACACCAACATATGAAATAATCCTAAATTATGGCCCCTCCCCCAAAATGAATCCCAAAACACTTTTCACTAATTAAAACAAAATGGAGTCAATTTGGAAATTTAATTCAATGAATGATTTAAAAAATGTCTGAATTGGTCTGAACCACACAGACCACCAGGACCACATGACCAGGACTAAACCACCAGGACAACATGACCAGGACTAAACCACCAGGACCACATGACCAGGACTAAACCACCAAGACCACATGAACAGGACTAAACCACCAAGGCCACATGACCAGGACTAAACCACCAAGGCCACATGACCAGGACTAAACCACCAGGACCACATGACCAGGACTAAACCACCAGGACCACATGAACAGGACTAAACCACCAGGACCACATGACCAGGACTAAACCACCAAGACCACATGAACAGTACTAAACCACCAAGACCACATGAACAGGACTAAACCAGCGGGACCACATGAACAGGACTAAACCACCAAGACCACATGAACAGTACTAAACCACCAAGACCACATGAACAGGACTAAACCAGCGGGACCACATGACCAGGACTAAACCACCAGGACCACATGACCAGGACTAAACCACCAAGACCACATGAACAGGACTAAACCAGCGGGACCACACGAACAGGACTAAACCACCGGGACCACACGAACAGGACTAAACCACCGGGACCACATGAACAGGACTAAACCACCGGGACCACACGAACAGGACTAAACCACCGGGACCACACGAACAGGACTAAACCACCGGGACCAAACCAGCGGGACCACACGAACAGGACTAAACCACCGGGACCAAACCAGCGGGACCACATGAACAGGACTAAACCACCAAGACCACATGAACAGTACTAAACCACCAAGACCACATGAACAGGACTAAACCAGCGGGACCACATGACCAGGACTAAACCACCAGGACCACATGACCAGGACTAAACCACCAAGACCACATGAACAGGACTAAACCAGCGGGACCACACGAACAGGACTAAACCACCGGGACCACACGAACAGGACTAAACCACCGGGACCACATGAACAGGACTAAACCACCGGGACCACACGAACAGGACTAAACCACCGGGACCACACGAACAGGACTAAACCACCGGGACCAAACCAGCGGGACCACACGAACAGGACTAAACCACCGGGACCAAACCAGCGGGACCACATGAACAGGACTAAACCACCGGGACCACATGAACAGGACTAAACCACTCCATGGGTTTACAGTCCACTGGTCCACTATACTAAAATATACAAATGACTAAAAACCACCTCATGAGAACGGAAACACTTTTTTGCGATCTTTGACAGTTTTTGCGACATTTCGGTGTTTCCGTGACCAGGTTTATATTTGTGTATTTCTGAGGGTCATGGGAACCCAGCTGGATCCATCCTTGTCCGTATTGGCGGAGCTGTGTCTGTCATGTGACCCACTGGTGTAAAACCACCACTGAACTGGTTTAAAAACTTACTGGACGTGGACAAAACCTGCACAGGTCTACAGGTCACATGACAGTTGAAAGAGCGTTAAGTGTCAGACACATGACGTTCAAACAGCTTCAGCACAAATTTGAACCATTTTCAAGTCAGTCGGACATTTGTATTGAACTGTCAGAATTAAAAAAGAGCTGTAAGAATCGTTCACAATGTTGGTTTTGGTGAACACACAAATCCACTATTTTACCTTTGTCTAAAACTGTAAAACTCATTGACCTTGTGGAATTCAAAACTATTCAAATAATGTATAAAGCAAAGAATAACTGACTGCAGGGGAATATTCAGGAAATGTTTAGTGAAAGAGAGGGAGGCTCTGATTTAAGGGAAAATTAAATTTACAGATTCATAAAGTACACACTAGGTTCCAAAGTTTCTGTATGACCACCTGTGGAGGAAAACTGTGTGGAGATAAAACAAATATCAAACACAATTCAGTTTAAAAAAACATATATAAAAATATGATTGTTGAGAGGTCCAGTATTTAATAAAGACACTGAGTCCTGTTTGTTTCTGGATGATGTTGAACTGATAAATCTGCTGGAATTAGTGAAGAAAACAGTTGAACTGTTGAGTCTGTTTGTGTGACTGCACTGACATGAACAGACTGCTGTGTTTAATTCACTTACTGCAGGATGGATTTGTTGTGGTTCGATGCTAAAATTAAGATAATAGTATAGTTTGATTCTTGTATTCAGTTAGTGATAAAGGTGTAGAAGCACTGAGGGCTTGGATTTAATCAGTTTATTCTTCTTCCTACTCCTTTTGCAAAATTCAGACTTGTATGTGCTGAAGATAGATTCTGTTCGTTTAAATGTTTTATTTTGTTTTATTTTGTTTCTTTGCATGTTCGCAAATACATAAATAAATCAGATCAAATCAGTTAAAGCAGTTTCCTCTTGTATTTCCTGTAATAACAGAACATAAAGGACTCCTTCTCCACCCTCCTCTGTTTTTATCTGGGACACCAGGGGAAAATTCTGCTGGATCAGTTTCATGTGTAACCGTCCTAAACCTGGACCTTCAAAGGGTCAGATCAGCCTTAAACCTGCATGACCCCGCCCCCAGAGGTCAGAGGTCAGTCCCCGCTTTGATATGGAACAGGACTTACCCAGGTCACTGGTGTTGTCTCCACTCTGGGACACGTGTCCCCCACTGGACGGGCCCGGGGTGCCCACTGAGGGGGTGGAGTGGGCGTCGTCCAGGTCCCTCCAGGACGCCGGGTTCTGAGGAGGACACCAGAGGTCACCAGAGGTCACCAGAGGACAGCAGAGGTCACCAGAGGACACCAGAGGTCACCAGAGGACAGAAGAGGACAGAAGAGGACACCAGAGGTCACCAGAGGACAGAAGAGGACAGAAGAGGACACCAGAGGTCACCAGAGGACACCAGAGGTCACCAGAGGACACCAGAGGACACCAGAGGTCACCAGAGGACACCAGAGGACACCAGAGGTCACCAGAGGACACCAGAGGACAGAAGAGGACAGAAGAGGACACCAGAGGACACCAGAGGACAGAAGAGGACAGAAGAGGACACCAGAGGACAGCACAGCAGGGGACAAAGGACAGAGAGAAAGAAACAAAACACATGAGAAAGAGGATGGAGAAGGAGCACTGAGTCCATTTAACAAACACACACACACACAGACACACACACACACACAGACACACACACACAGACACACACAGACACACACACACAAAGACACACCCACAAAGACACACACAGACACACACACACACACACAGACACACACACACACACACACACAAAGACACACCCACAAAGACACGCACAGACACACACACACACACACACACACAGACACACACACAGACAAACACACACACACAGACACACACACACAGACACACACACACAAAGACACACACACACACACACACACACACACTCTTTACCATGGTGTCCCTCAGATGCAGTAAACCCTACTGGGTCAGCTTTGGGGGGTCAGAGGACAGGTCCAGGATGTGGACCGTCAGAGTCCAGCAAAGGACGGGTCCAGTATGTGGACCGTCAGAGTCCAGCAAAGGACGGGTCCAGTATGTGGACCGTCAGAGTCCAGCAAAGGACGGGTCCAGTATGTGGACCGTCAGAGTCCAGCAGAGGACGGGTCCAGGATGTGGACCGTCAGAGTTCAGCAGAGGACGGGTCCAGTATGTGGACCGTCAGAGTCCAGCAAAGGACGGGTCCAGGATGTGGACCGTCAGAGTCCAGCAGAGGACGGGTCCAGGATGTGGACCGTCAGAGTCCAGCCTCAGTCTGACACACACACAGGAGGACATGCCTATTTATGGGCCGCTGTGTCGGCCAATGGGACCTACGGGTGGGCGGGGCCTCCTGTGGTAAACAGCGGAGGTGCCTCTTGAACGTCAACTGTTCAGCCAATGGGACGTACGTGTGGGCGGGGCCTCCTGCGGTAAACCTCTTGACCGTCAGCTGTTCGCCGGATGGTGATCAGATGAAGAGCAGCAGATGACAACGAGCAGCAGGAGGACAAAGGCCCCGTGTGAAGAAGGCCCCTCAGAACCCAGGCTGGAGTGGACCCCCAGACCAGCACCAATACACACTTCTACTGGAGACACACACTTCAACACAAAACACACACACACTTCAACTGGAAACACACACACACTTCAACTGGAAACACACACACTTCAACACAAAACACACACACTTCAACAGCCGCCATGTGTCTGTAAGTTTATAAAGGTTAATGAAGGTCTGCTTTAACAACAGCCACAGCAGAGCCATGTGGACCACAACAGAGCCATGTGGACCACAGCAGAGCCATGTGGACCACAACAGAGCCATGTGGACCACAACAGAGCCATGTGGACCACAGCAGAGCCATGTGGACCACAACAGAGCCATGTGGACCACAACAGAGCCATGTGGACCACAGCAGAGCCATGTGGACCACAACAGAACCATGTGGACCACAGCAGAGCCATGTGGACCACAACAGAGCCATGTGGACCACAACAGAGCCATGTGGACCACAACAGAGCCATGTGGACCACAACAGAACCATGTGGACCACAACAGAGCCATGTGGACCACAACAGAGCCATGTGGACCAGAACAGAGCCATGTGGACCACAACAGAGCCATGTGGACCACAACAGAACTATGTGGACCACAGCAGAACCATGTGGACCAGAACAGAGCCATGTGGACCACAACAGAGCCATGTGGACCACAACAGAACCATGTGGACCACAACAGAGCCATGTGGACCACAACAGAGCCATGTGGACCACAACAGAACTATGTGGACCAGAACAGAGCCATGTGGACCACAACAGAACCATGTGGACCACAACAGAGCCATGTGGACCACAGCAGAACCATGTGGACCAGAACAGAGCCATGTGGACCACAACAGAGCCATGTGGACCACAGCAGAGCCATGTGGACCACAACAGAGCCATGTGGACCACAACAGAGCCATGTGGACCACAACAGAGCCATGTGGACCACAACAGAGCCATGTGGACCACAACAGAACCATGTGGACCACAACAGAGCCATGTGGACCACAGCAGAACCATGTGGACCAGAACAGAGCCATGTGGACCACAACAGAGCCATGTGGACCACAGCAGAGCCATGTGGACCACAACAGAGCCATGTGGACCACAACAGAACCATGTGGACCACAACAGAGCCATGTGGACCACAGCAGAACCATGTGGACCAGAACAGAGCCATGTGGACCACAACAGAGCCATGTGGACCACAGCAGAGCCATGTGGACCACAACAGAGCCATGTGGACCACAGCAGAGCCATGTGGACCACAACAGAGCCATGTGGACCACAACAGAACCATGTGGACCACAACAGAACTATGTGGACCAGAACAGAGCCATGTGGACCACAACAGAGCCATGTGGACCACAACAGAACCATGTGGACCACAACAGAGCCATGTGGACCACAGCAGAACCATGTGGACCAGAACAGAGCCATGTGGACCACAACAGAGCCATGTGGACCACAACAGAGCCATGTGGACCACAGCAGAGCGTTGTGGACCACAACAGAGCCATGTGGACCACAACAGAGCCATGTGGACCACAACAGAGCCATGTGGACCACAACAGAGCCATGTGGACCACAGCAGAGCCATGTGGACCACAACAGAGCCATGTGGACCACAACAGAACCATGTGGACCACAACAGAGCCATGTGGACCACAACAGAACCATGTGGACCACAACAGAACCATATAAACCAGAACAGAGCTATGTGGACCACAACAGAGCCATGTGGACCACAACAGAGCCATGTGGACCACAACAGAACCATGTGGACCACAACAGAGCCATGTGGACCACAACAGAACCATATAAACCAGAACAGAGCTATGTGGACCACAACAGAGCCATGTGGACCACAACAGAGCCATGTGGACCACAACAGAACCATGTGGACCACAACAGAGCCATGTGGACCACAACAGAACCATATAAACCAGAACAGAGCTATGTGGACCACAGCAGAGCCATGTGGACCACAACAGAGCCATGTGGACCACAACAGAACCATATAAACCAGAACAGAGCTATGTGGACCACAACAGAGCCATGCGGACCAGAACAGAACCATGTGGACCAGAACAGAGCCATGTGGACCACAACAGAACTATGTGGACCACAACAGAGCCATGCGGACCAGAACAGAGCCATGTGGACCACAACAGAGCCATGTGGACCACAACAGAACCATGTGGACCACAACAGAGCCATGTGGACCACAACAGAGCCATGTGGACCACAACAGAACCATATAAACCAGAACAGAACCATGTGGACCAGAACAGAACCATGTGGACCACAACAGAACCATATAAACCAGAACAGAACCATGTGGACCAGAACAGAACCATGTGGACCAGAACAGAACCATGTCTAAAATGATAGGTGATTGGTGGAACTACTTGTTCTTGCGCCTGTGTCGGTGTGTGCGGTGTCCCACTGGTGTCAGTACCTGTGCCTCAGTCTGTTCAGAGCAGAAAACACAACAGACTAAAGGAGAAAACTGTCCACATGCTGTCGGTCTGAACTCAAACTAGTGAAAGAATCAAAGTGTCCACGTTGGAAGGTTCTGTCCAAGTGTCACATGTTTCATATTTATGTTTCATTTTAACACCTTCATGTGAAGTGAATTTATATGAAAGTTGGCATTTTTATAATAGTTCTGAATAATTAAACAGTCATTACTCTCATGTCTTGTATTTTAGTTATGATTTGAAAAACACTATTTTTTTACATTCGATTTTCCAGACATTAAGTGTATTTGTACTAAGTATCGGTATCAGATCAGTATCACTGATACCAGCCAGAATTTTACTCTGCATCGGATCAGAAAGGAAATCTGTGGTATGGAGCGTCAGCCCAGCAAACACAACGACATCAGATTAACTCCGACAGCAGCGGCACAATGAGGTCACAGACACACGGTACCGGTACCGGTTCCCCAGAGGTTCTGACAGAACACGGACCAACATGGAGAGGCAGAACCAGGAACCAGCCCACGGACCAAACAGCACCAGGACAACTGAGCCAGGACATGTGGCCTATGGGCCCAAACCGGCCCACCAAAGGGTCCGGTCCGACCCACCAAAGGGTCCGGTCTGGCCCCTCTGCCTGTTGTCACGGCAACCGACGACAGTAGGAGGTGGATGATGCTGTCCGATCACACAGTGCAGTGGAAGTGTTGAACTCTAGAGTACTTCAGTGACTCCAGAGTACTTCAGTGACTCCAGAGTACTTCAGTGACTCCAGAGTACTTCAGTGACTCCAGAGTACTTCAGTGACTCCAGAGCGTTCAGGAACTCCAGCTGTTTATGTCAGCGACAGTTTGTCTGTTTCTGAACCCAAACATTTGGAGCTGTCATTATTTATAGACTGTGATTGGACTGGACCGACCCACATGAGATCAAACTGGACTGAATGAGGAACCAGAACACAACACACACACACACACACACACACACACACACATACACAACACACACACACACACACACACATACACAACACACACACACACACATACACACACACACACACACACACCACAACACACCTACACCCACATATACACACACTTACACACACACACACAACACACCTACACACACGCACAAACACAACACACACGCTTACACACATACATACACAACACACCTACACACACATACACACAACACACCTACACACATACAGACACACACACAACACACCTACACACACATACACACACACACACACACAAACACAACACACACACTTACACACACATACACAACACACACAACACAACACACCTACACACATACACACACACACAAAACACACATCACACACACACACAACACACATATACACACAGACACAACACACACATACACATATACATACACACACAGTAGACATACACCACTGTGTCCACATTTAAACACATTAAACATATTAAATATATTTCATCCCTTTAATAATAACTGTCCTCAGTTCTTCATAAATGTTCTGTGTTTTTCTCTCCAGTTGGTGTCCTCTGGTGGTACTTACAGAAAAATGGGCTTTTCTCACCAAAATTTTTCATTTATTGATAAATCAAAAATTTAGGTCAGAAAAGTCCATTTTTCTATATTTCTATATTCTAAATTTCTATATTTCTACATTTCTATATTTCTATATTCTAAATTTCTATATTCGATATTTCTACATTCTATATTTCTATATTCTATATTTCTACATTTCTACATTTCTATATTCTATTTTTCTACATTTCTATATTCTATATTTCTACATTTCTATATTCTATATTTCTATTTTCTACATACTTGCTGGTGCACTCCTGGACAGCACAAACAGACTGGTGTGGGCTGCGCTGGAACACTTTCTAAAATGGTACAACTAACCCCAGACTCAATCATAAGAGTTTTTGTTTGTTTCTTTGAACATGCCTGGGGGGTGGGGGGGTCTGTAGACAGTCTGAAGAGGACAACCACTGACGTAAATGTCCACAGACAGTCAGTCTGATCTGTGTCTGAACTGTTTAGAAGGAACCACAGCACCGCGAGGAAGCAGGTGGAACAGACAGGCTGTGATTGGACGGCAGACCCCTGTGGGTGTGGCCCACTCTGACACTCACATGATCTGCCAGGTTGGTGGAGGACCCGGACAGGTCGTCGAAGTCGGCCTTGCAGACGTCCCGGTCCTCGATGACCAGGTCTATGGGCATCTTCCCCTTCAGACAGCTGATGTACCGATGGCAGAAGTTATCGCACAGCTCATGCACCTGCACACACACACACACACACACACACACAACTATTATGCATAGACATATGTATATATATATATATATATATATATATATATATATATATATATATATATATATATATATATATATATATACACACACATATGGATGTATACACTCAGCCACATGTCCCATAAGCACATAACACTTACATATGTGTGTGTGTGTGTGTGTGTGTGTATGTGTGTGTGTATTCAGCCACATGTTCCCACCAAACACACACACACA